>NC_081400.1:5745100-5755100 GCF_030684315.1 Stegostoma tigrinum
ATACCAGGATTCCAAAAGTCCCTGTGTCAAAAGTGGCCGTGCGACTATTTGACTGTGGCAGGCAGTGCTGTGAGGGGAGGGTGAGTCGCCGTTCCTCATGTGCCAGCAATTGCATTTATCTAGAGCGTCTAAAAACCTGATTAAAACACCCCCCCTCGACCCACACACAGTACCTTGGGGGGACCCTACTGGCAATGACAGTTTCCACCATCTCTCACTCTTCCCCGTCGTGGGTTTCAATTCACCTCAACAAGCCCCTTGGGAAGATTCCTGGAGGAGGACACGAAATCGTTCGCGACTATCTCCAGAAAAGGAAATTCCACCTGCCATAACTGATCCAGGAAGGTGCCTGCGAGGTGCAGGCTGACGTTTGGGACAGTTTCTACCTGGTTATTCTCCTGGAATTAACTGGAATGCGGCATTCTACACTCACTTTAAAATATTTTCCACCAGATGAGGAAGCGTTACCTTGGTGTGGGGCTGGATGAACACAGCAGGCCATGCAGCATCTGAGGAGCAGAATAGCTGACGTTTCGGGCCGAGACCCTTCTTCAGAAGTCAGCTTTCCTGCTCCTGTGGTGCTGCTTGGCCTGCCGTGTTCATCCAGCTCCACACCTTGTTATCTCAGATTCTCCAGCATCTGCATCTCTGATACAGTGCGACCTGTGTGTTATTTTTCAGGAAGGTTACCTACGTTGCACAGTTTAAAAGTTTTGTTAATATTTGCAGGGGTTTTTTTTGCGTTATAAACCTGACTGAGGGATAATTAACAACATCATCTCCTCCCTAACTGTGTCTGAACAACACACACACACTCGTGCCCCCTTATACATTGGTATGCTGGTTCATACGAAATAATTCACATTCCCAACCAAACTCTCGCACACTCATTCACATCAACACAAAGCCACTCGCCACATTCAGAAAGGCTCAGTCAAAACACATAGAGATGTGCACACTCCTGCTCTCACACACATCCTAACGCACATGCACGCCCCACATAAGTGCACACTCATAGATCTGTCAAACACACACACTTTCTGTCTCTCACACACACACACTCTCTCTCACACACACACACACACACTCTCTCTCACACACAGTCTCTCATGCAGTCTCACACACACACACTCCCCACCCCACACAATCTCATGCACATATATACACGCACACACTCTCTCACGTACATATACACACACACACTCTCACGCACATATACACACACACTCTCACGCACATACACACACACACTCTCACACATACACACACTCTCACGCACATACACACTCTCTCTCACACACACTCTCTCACGCACATACACACACTCACACACACTCTCTCACGCACACACACTCTCTCATGCACACACACACTCTCTCTCACACACTCTCATGCACATACACATGCACACACACACACACACACTCTCTCTCACACACACACACTCTCTCTCTCACGCACATACACATGCACACACATACAGACACACATTCCTCATACAAACACACATTCCCCACACACACACTCCCAACGCATGCACACACACAGTCTCTCTTTCTCACTCCCAATTCATGTGCATGCACACACACACACACTCTTTCTCTCTCTCTCTCTTGCACACACACACTCTCTCTCACGCACATACACATGCACACACATACAGACACACACTCCTCATACAAACACACACAAACACACATTCCCTACACACACACTCCAAACGCATGCACACACACACAGTCTCTCTTTCTCACTCCCAATTCATGTGCATGCACACACACACACTCTTTCTCTCTCTCTCTCGCACACACACTCCTCATACAAACACAGTCTCCTCTGACACGTGCACACACAAATTCACACTCCCTCTCTCTCCCTCTGTCTCACACACTGTTTTTCGCACTATCTCTCATGCATGCTTCCACTGACTCTCACACAGATGTGCAGTTACACAGGCATGCACACTACACGTATGCACAGAAAGACATAGATATATCGACAGACACACACTTTCTCTCACTTTCCCAGACACACACACACTCTCCCTCATGCTGACACTCTCATACTCACACACGCTCACCCTCACTGACAAACACACCCTCACTTCCAGTGCACTCTCACACACCAACAGTTCTGTCTGAGATTGAGAGTTTTCGATCAGAGCTACACCAATCGGGATTTCAATTTTACTGAGAACAGGGAGCTGTGAAGATGTTCCTGTCTGAGGACTGGGGCTGGAGACCAGTCTGAAAGGATAGAAAGGAAATCTCTGCAGTGAATACCAACTTCCCAAAGCTTTGATTCCTCAAACCTTCATAAAGTTCCATTGACTCCCTTCAGGGTGGAAACAGGCCGGTCACTCCCAAGTCCACACTGACCCTGCGAAGAGCATCCCAACCAGACTCCGCTCCTCCAGCCCTATCCCTGCATTTGCCATCATCAGTCCTCCCTAACCCTCACATCCCAGGGCACTACGGGACAATTTAGCACGGCCAACCCACCCTAACCCGCACATCCCTGGGCACTATGGGACAATTTAGCACGGCCAATCCACCCTAACCCACACATCCCTGGGCACTACGGGGCAATTTAGCATGGCCAACCCACCCTAACCCTCACATCCCTGGGCTCTACGGGACAATTTAGCACGGCCAACCCACCCTAACCCGCACATCCCTGGGCACTACGGGATAATTTAGCACGGCCAATCCCACCCTAACCCGCACACCACTGGGCACTACGGGACAATTTACATGGCCAATCCCACCCTAACCCGCACATCCCTGGGCACTACGGGATAATTTAGCACGGCCAACCCACCCTAACCCGCACATCCCTGGGCACTACGGGACAATTTAGCACGGCGAATCCCACCCTAACCCGCACACCCCTGGGCACTACGGGACAATTTAGCACGGCCAACCCACCCTAACCCGCACATCCCTGGGCACTACGGGACAATTTAGCACGGCCAATCCACCCTAACCCGCACATCCCTGGGCACTACGGGACAATTTACATGGCCAATCCCACCCTAACCCGCACACCCCTGGGCACTACGGGACAATTTAGCACGGCCGATCCACCCTAACCTGCACATCCCTGGGCACTACGGGACAATTTACATGGCCAATCCCACCCTAACCCACACATCCCTGGGCACTACGGGACAATTTAGCACGGCCAATCCACCCTAACCTGCACATCCCTGGTCACTACGGGACAATTTTGCATGGTCAATCCACTCTAACCCACACAACTTTGTACTGTATGAGGAAACCCATGCAGACACAGGGGGAATGTGCAAACTCCACACAGACAGCTGCCGAGGCTGGGATTGGTCCCTGGTGCCAGGAGGCAGCGCTACTAAACACTGAACCAATACAAATCGCTTTCTTTGCGGAACTGTGCAACTCAAGGACCACCCCACTCAGTAAAATTCTGCAGATTATCATTAAATTCTGTGCCTGGCATGTTCCATGTTAGAGTGACAGGTTTGTCCATCAGTGTGGAGACAGGGATGGAGATAGCGGATGAGACAGAGAGAGGGAGAGACAATGTTCCCCAGATTCAAACTTGTGTGTGGTTGAGGAGATGGGAGGCAATCAGAAATGCCTAACCTCCAGAATGGGGGTCCAAGTCATCACATTACAAGACCAACTGAATCTCTCCAAACCTCACTCAGATTCCCTCCATCTCACTTTCTCATTCCCTGTCTCTCTCACTATCTGTCCATCTTCAACATCTCTCCTTCTTTTGCTCCTTACCTTTCACTCTCTGTCACTCCCTCACGCTGTATCTCTCTCGCATCTCTCCCTTGTTCTCCCTCGATGTCTCCAATAATTCTTTCTTTCTCTAGGTATCTCTGCCTCGCTCTGTCTCTCCCTTTCTCTGTCTCGATGCTTTTGCGCCCCACCCCCGTCCCCCTCTCGCTCTCTCTTTCACTCTGTCTCACTCTCATCTCTCACACACATTCTCTAGCTGTCTCTCAGACTCTCTCTCTCTATCACATGCTCTCTCTGTCTCTCTCTCTCCCCCACACTCTCTCTCTCTCTCTCAGATTCTCCTCCTTGCTCACTCGCATTGTGTTTCTCTTCCGCACTTTGTCTCTCACTCTCGGCCTCACTCTGGGTCAATCTGTTCCCTCAAACTCACACAGTCAAGTTCTGTCAGGAGGTCAGTGCCGGGGGGAGTGGGTGCTGTTGGGGGGGCTGCGCCGAGGGAGCGGGCACTGTCGGAGGGTCAGTGCTGAGGGAGCGGGCACTGTCAGAGGGTCAGTGCTGAGGGAGCGGGCACTGTCGGAGTGTCAGTGCTGAGGGAGGGGGCACTGTTGGAGGGTCAGTGCTGAGGGAGCGGGCACTGTCGGAGGGACAGCACCGAGGGAGCAGGCGCTGTGGAGGGTCAGCGCTGAGGGAGCAGGCGATGTTGGAGGGTCAGTGCTGAGGGAGTGGGTGCTGTGGAGGGTCAGTGCTGAGGGAGCAGGCGATGTTGGAGGGTCAGTGCTGAGGGAGTGGGTGCTGTCGGAGGGTCAGTGCTGGCAATGTCTCTGTTGTACAGGGCCGATACATAGGCCTGAACTATAATCGTGTAATCAGACTGAGGGAATGTGATGGCCGAGTGGTATTATCGCTGGAGTATGAATCCAGAAACCCAGATCATCCTCTGGGAACCCGGGTTTGAATCCAGGGTGAATCTGAATTCAATAAATATCTGGGAATTAAGACTCTAACGATGACCATGAACCAATTGTTGGGGAAAAACCCATCTGGTTCACTGATGCTCTTTCAGGAAGGAGACTGCCATCCTCACCTGGTCTGGGCCTACATGTGACTCCAGACCCACAGCCAATGTGGTTGACTCTTAAGCTACCCCCCTCTGGGACAATAAATGCTGGGCCTGGCCAGTGATGCCCTCGGCCTGCGAACGTGCTGTGTTTTTGTTAAAACACAGTTTGCGTTTGTGGAATCTTGCTGTGTACTAGAGGACCGACAACCTCCCACAGCCTATGAACCACTGGGAACAGCTTGGGCTGCGACTAGGGATTGCACGGCGAACATGAGGGGTGCTATTTAAATGCAGAACAGTCCATTTCAAACAGTTGACTGAAGGTATGTGTTTGGGAGCTCTAACCAACAAGGAAGTCATTAAGCCTGAGTGTAAGGAACCTGATGAGGAATATGAGATGAAATGGGTATTAAAAGCACTCACGATGGACTTATCACCCTCAGCCAGAAGTTACTTTATTTCATGTTTCATTTTATCTGAAAGGGGTGATTGCAACCGCATTAAAGTAATTAACATGCAGTCAGAATTCATACACACAGAGAGAGAGAGAGAGATGTATTTCCAGCAGAGAGACAGGCCACTTGGGCCCTCGGTGGTATCTCAGTTCCGCATCAGCCTCCTCCCTCTACACTCCCCTCTGTCCTTATGTCTCTCCCTCCCTGGTCATCCCCAGCTTCACCCCTTAACACCCCTATTCTCCCCCGGCCTCCCCATTCCCCTCGGGAGCGGGTCCCCCATTCTCCCCACCCCGCTCCCTGTGGAGGGAGCTTCACATTCTACCCTCCGCAGGGATGTGCGGGTTAGGGTGGATTGGCCGTGCTAAATTGTCCCGTAGTGCCCAGGCATGTGTGGGTTAGGGTGGGTTGGCCGTGCTAAATTGCCCCGTAGTGCCCAGGAATGTGTGGGTTAGGGTGGGATTGGCCGTGCTAAATTGTCCCGTAGTGCCCAGGGATGTGCGGGTTAGGGTGGATTGGCCGTGCTAAATTTCCCCGTAGTGCCCAGGGATGTGCCGGTTAGGGTGGATTGGCCGTGCTAAATTGTCCCGTAGTGCCCAGGGTTGTGTGGGTTAGGGTGGGATTGGCCGTGCTAAATTGTCCCGTAGTGCCCAGGGATGTGCGGGTTATGGTGGATTGGCCGTGCTAAATTGTCCCATAGTGCCCAGGAATGCATGGATTGGCCGTGGGAAATGTGGGGTTAGAGGGGAAGGCTGGGACGTTTCTGGAGAGGTATTATGGATTTGGTTTGCGGCATGGCCTGTTTCCACACTGCATGGATTCTGTGATCACCTGACTGTAGAAGAAAGTCAATGGGCCGAATAGCCTCACCACAGTCCTGTTTTGTGGTTGTGTGCACTTTTCAGAGACTGAAAATTGTGAAAGTGGGAGAGGGGGGAGTCTGTCCTGGCTGCTCGATGGATATAACAGAGATAGACTGTGATGTGTGGAAAAGAGAAAGGAAACAGCAGAATGGGAGAAAGAGAGGGAGGGAAGAGTGATCAGGTCAGAGGGAGAGAGAGCGGGGTTGAGAGGGAGAGACGGGGAGAGGGAGAGGGAGTGAAACAGGGGGAGGGAGAGACAGAGAGGGCTTGGGGAAGAGGGGAGTGATAGAGTCTGAGAGAAAGGGCCAGGAAAAGTTAGAAAGGAACTGAGAAGGAGTGATTTAAGAAGAGAGAGATAGAGAGAGCAGGAGAGTCAAAGAGAGCAACAGAGAGAGAGGGAGACAGTTAGATGCAGATAGATAGACAGGGTTAGATATGGAGTCAGAGTAGGAGAGAATTAGCTTCTGGGAGAGAGTCAGAGTGTGACAGAAAGCGAGAGTTGGTGGGGGCAAGGCAGAGCTAGAGACGGAGTTGGTATAGAGAGAGGGTTATAGAGAGAGGGCAGGAGACAGGCAGAGAGAGAAAGAGGGAGGGAGTGAGAGAGAGAGAGAGAGAGAGAGATGGCGGGAGACTGGCAGAGAGAGAGAGAGGGAGGGAGTGAGAGAGAGGGAGAGTGAGAGAGGCTGAAGCATATCACCAGAGAGTTTTATTGATCCGCATTACAGAGGAACGAAACCTAAAAGCTGTTAACAATTTGGCTGGCCCTGGTACTGTGTGTGAGCCAGAGAGTGTGTGTGTGAGAGAGAGTGAGTGTGAGATAGAGTGTGTGTGTGAGAGAGAGTGTGTGAGAGAGAGTGTGTGTGAGATAGAGTGTGTGTGTGAGAGAGAGTGTGTGAGAGAGAGTGTGTGTGAGATAGAGTGTGTGTGTGAGAGAGAGAGTGTGTGTGAGAGAGAGTGTGTGTGAAAGAGAGAGTGTGTGTGTGAGATAGAGTGTGTGTGTGAGAGAGAGTGAGTGTGAGAGAGAGTGTGTGTGAGAGAGAGAGTGTGTGAGAGAGAGTGTGTGTGAGAGAGAGAGAGTGTGTGTGAGAGAGAGTGTGTGTGAAAGAGAGAGTGTGTGTGTGAGATAGAGTGTGTGTGTGAGAGAGAGTGTGTGAGAGAGAGTGTGTGTGAGATAGAGTGTGTGTGTGAGAGAGAGTGTGTGAGAGAGAGTGTGTGTGAGAGAGAGAGTGTGTGTGTGAGATAGAGTGTGTGTGAGAGAGAGAGTGTGTGTGAGAGAGAGTGTGTGTCTGAGAGAGAGAGTGTGTGAGAGAGAGTGTGTGTGTGAGAGAGAGAGTGTGTGTGTGAGAGAAAGTGTGTGTGAGATAGAGTGTGTGTGAGAGAGAGAGTGTGTGTGAGAGAGAGAGTGTGTGTGAGATAGAGTGTGTGTGAGAGAGAGAGTGTGTGTGAGAGAGTGTGTGTGAGATAGAGTGTGTGTGTGAGAGAGAGTGTGTGAGAGAGAGTGTGTGTGAGAGAGAGAGTGTGTGTGTGAGATAGAGTGTGTGTGAGAGAGAGAGTGTGTGTGAGAGAGAGTGTGTGTCTGAGAGAGAGAGTGTGTGAGAGAGAGTGTGTGTGTGAGAGAGAGAGTGTGTGTGTGAGAGAGAGTGTGTGTGAGATAGAGTTTGTGTGAGAGAGAGAGTGTGTCTGAGAGAGAGAGTGTGTGTGAGATAGAGTGTGTCTGAGAGAGAGAGTGTGTGTGAGATAGAGTGTGTGTGAGAGAGAGAGTGTGTGTGAGATAGAGTGTGTGTGAGAGAGAGTGTGTGTGAGATAGAGTGTGTGTGAGAGAGAGAGTGTGTCTGAGAGAGAGAGTGTGTGTGAGATAGAGTGTGTGTGAGAGAGAGTGTGTGTGAGATAGTGTGTGTGAGAGAGAGTGTGTGTGTGTGAGATAGAGTGTGTGTGTGAGAGAGAGTGTGTGTGTGAGAGAGAGTGTGTGAGAGAGAGTGTGTGTGTGAGAGAGAGAGTGTGTGTGTGAGATAGAGTGTGTGTGAGAGAGAGAGTGTGTGAGATAGAGTGTGTGTGAGAGAGAGAGTGTGTGTGAGATAGAGTGTGTGTGAGAGAGAGAGTGTGTGTGTGTGAGACAGTGTGTGTTTGAGAGAGAGTGTGTGTGTGAGAGAGAGTGTGTGTGTGAGATAGAATGTGTGTGAGAGAGTGTGTGTGTGAGAGAGAGAGTGTGTGTGAGATAGAGTGTGTGTGTGAGAGAGAGTGTGTGTGTGAGACAGAGTGTGTGTGTGAGATAGAGTGTGTGTGAGAGAGAGTGTGTGTGTGAGAGAGAGTGTGTGTGTGAGAGAGAGTGTGTGAGAGTGTGTGTGAGTGTATGTGAGACAGAGTGGGTGTGTGAGAGAGTGTGTGTGTGAGAGAGAATGTGTGAGAGTGTGTGTGAGAGTGTATGTGAGACAGAGTGGGTGTGTGAGAGTGTGTGTGAAAGAAGGTACAAGTGAGAGTGTGTGAGTGTGTGTGAGAGAGTGTGAATGAGAGACAGTGTGTGTGTGTGTGTATGTGTGTGTGTGAGAGAATGTGTGAGTGAGAGAGTGTGTGTGAGACAGAGAGTGTGTGAAAGAGAGTGTGTGTGAGAGAGAATGTGTGATAGAGAGAGTGTGTGTGAGAGAGAGAGTGTGTGTGTGAGAGAGTGTGTGTGAGAGAGTGTGTGTGTGTGAGAGAGTGTGTGTGTGTGAGAGAGAGAGTGTGTGTGAGAGAGAGAGAGTGTGTGTGAGAGTGTATGTGTGTGAGAGAGAATGTGTGAGAGAGAGTGTGTGTGAGTGAGAGTGTGTGTGAGAGAGAATGTGTGTGAGAGAGAATATGTGTGTGTGTGTATGAGTGAGAGAGTGTATGAGTGAGAGTGTAAGAGTGAGAGAGTGTGTGTGAGAGAGTGCGTGTGAGTGAGAAGAGTGCGTGAGTGAGAGTGTGTGTGAGTGAGAGTGTGTGTGTGAGAGAGTGTGTATGAGAGAGAATGTGTGTGTGAGTGTATGAGTAAGAGAGTGTATGAGTGAGAGAGTGTAAGAGTGAGGGAGTGTGTGTGAGAGAGTGCGTGTGAGTGAGAGCGAGTGCGTGAGTGAGAGTGTGTGTGAGTGAGAGTGTGTGTGTGAGAGAGTGTATGAGTGAGAGAGTGTACGAGTGAGAGTGTGTGTGAGTGAGAGTGTTGAGAGTCTGAGCATGAAGCAGTCTCAGAAAGCCCCCTGTTTAAATCGGCCAGAATGATGTGTGTTTTGTTTGTGGAGGGAGGGCGGGGGCTGAGGGTGGCTTGTCTGAAACCCGGAAGCAAGTTTGCAGCCAGTGTACAAATGGACTGGACTGTATCAGAATGCAGCACAGAGTGAGAGAGCGAGGCAGAGAGAGAGAGTGTGTGTGAGTGTGTCAGGAGAGAGGTTCACTCGCTCGTGGACACCAATGTACCCATGTGGAGATGAACCCGCAACAGCAGCTGGGCACCTTCGGGGAGCTGGTGGATTTTGAGATGTTGGTGCCAAGCAGGGAGATACCGGGCTGCCAGGCTCGTGAGCACGGTGCCCCCCCCAGAGAACATGCTGCCCCTGCCAGGCACTCTCTGCCTCCTGGCATGCCCTTCGCTCTGGAACCCTGGGGTTACAGCTCGGAGCTGTCCGTGGTACCAGCGCCAATGGAGCCTCCTGGATTCAGATACGCACTGACCCCCTGCCATCTGCAGTCCCCGAGAGACAGGGGCTGCCACTATCGTCACCTGGGCCCTGGGGGCAGCTCTGCCCCCCTGAGGGGCGAAGGGGGCTTCCCAACAGTAGTTGGGAAGGAGAGGGTGACCCAGGCTCCCCAGGGGGCGGGAGGAGATGGGGCGGGGAGGGGGCAAGAGGGCTGCAGGGGGGAGTCCGTGCTGGTGCCCCCTGGAGGAGG
>NC_081400.1:5765100-5775100 GCF_030684315.1 Stegostoma tigrinum
AATCCCACCCCAACCCGCACATCCCTGGGCACTACGGGACAATTTAGCACGGCCAATCCACCCTAACCCGCACATCCCTGGGCACTACGGGACAATTTAGCACGGTCAATCCACCCTAACCCGCACATCCCTGGGCACTACGGGACAGTTTAGCACGGCCAATCCACCCTAACCCGCACATCCCTGGGCACTACGGGACAATTTAGCACGGCCAACCCACCCTAACCTGAGGTTTATAAATAGTGTTAGTAATAGGCGTCCTATCTCAAGGATGTGGCATTTCAGGACTGTGGGCACAATTTTAACTTGAGAGGAGAGAGATCTAACAAAGGCATGAGAGGCAAATATTTTACACAGAGTGTAGTTCGTGGGTGGAATGAACTTCCAGGGGAAGCGGTGGGTGCAGATACAGTTATAACATTTCAAAGACATTTGGATAAGTACATGAATGAAGTAGAAAGGTTGGGAGGGAGATGGGCACGGAGCGGGCAGGTGGGACTAGTTTATTTTATGGACTGGTTGGACCGAAGGGTCTGTTTCATATGCTGTATGACTGTATGACACTATTTGGCAGGGTTCCTCGAGAAGCTGTTTCTGAAGATTAACTCTCAAGGGTGAGTTGGTACCTTGGATATAAATTTGATGTGACCACTGAAGACAGATGGTTATTCTGGAGGAGGGGTGTTTTTCTTACGGTGGGTCTGTGGCCAATGGTGTTCGGCAAGGATCCCTGCTGGGACCCCTGTTGTTTTGTGATTGATATGTATATATAAAGATTTGATGAAGACATAGGCGGTCTGGTTAGAACATGTGCTGACAGAAAAGTTGGTGGAGCTGTGGATAGTGAGGAAAGTTGTTAAAGGGTCCAGCAGGATACAAATCATTTGGAAAGTTGGCCGGGAAATGGCAGATGGAGTTTAAGTCGGATTGCTGCAAGGTGATGCATTTTGGGAGATGAAATGCAAGAGGAAGGTACATGGCAGGACCCTTAGGAACATTAATATCCAGATGGATATTCGGATGCAAGACAGTGCATTGGTATAGGAACTGGGAGGGTCATGTTGTAGCTGTACAGGATATTGGTTAGGGCCGCCATGGGAATACTGCGTTCAATCCTGGTCACCCTGCTACAGGAAGGATGTTGTGAAAGGGTCAGGAAAGATTTACAGGGATGTCGGAGGGTTTGAGCTACAGGGAGAGGCTGGGGCTGTTTTCCCTGGAGCGTCGGAGGCTGAGGGGATGACCTTATAGAGGTTTATAAAACCATGAGGGGTATGGATGGGGGGGGGATAGACAAGGTCTTTGCCCCCAGGTATAGGGGGAGCCCAAACCTAGAGGGGCATAGGTTTAAGGTGAGAGGGGAAAGGGACCTGAGGGGTAACTTTTCCACACAGAGGGTGGTGCGTGTATGGAAGGAGCTGCCAGAGGAAGTGGGTGGGGGCTGGTACAATTATAACATTTAAAAGGCATCGGGATGGGGACATGGATGGGAAGGGTTTAGAAGGATAGGGGCCAAACGCTGGCAAATGGGACTGAATAATTTAGGATAATCTGGGTGGGCATGGACGGGTTGGACTGAAGGGCCTGTGTCCGTCCTGTACATCTCTGTGACTCTCTCAGTCCATGGCACCCCGAAATTGGCAAAACAAGTTGATGAGGTGGTACAGAGGGGTTTGGCATGCTTGCCATCCTCGGTCAGGGCACTGAGTGGAAAAATTGCTGGAGCCATGTTGCATCTGTATAAAAGTTAGTTGGCCACATTTGGAATATTGCATGCAGTTCTGGTCACCTCACTACAGGAAGGAAGAATGTGGAGGCTTTGGAGAGGGTGCAGAAGATGTTTTCCAGGAATTTGAAGCCTATAAGATTACAGGAGGCATGGATAGACTCAGCAGCGGAATTCTTTTTCCTAGGATGGAGATATCAAATACAATGAGAGGGGTGGGGAATTTTAAAAGCAGGAGCGTGAGGCAACTTTTATACTACCTGGAAGTCACTGCCAGAGGAGATGGTAGGAACAGAAGTTAATGCAGAGTTTAAGAGGTATTTAGACAGACATGGGAATAGAGGGGTATGGATGATGTGCAGACAAATGGTTTTCGGTTAGAATGGCATTATAGACAGCACAGACATGATGGTCCAAAGGACCTATTCCTGTGTTGGATGGTAACACACTCTGGGCCAGGAGGCCAAAGATTCGTGTGTTTCTCACACCAAGGACTTGGGCTGAAAATTTCAAGCTGTAATTGGAGGGTCAGCGCTGAGGGAGCAGGCGCTGTCGGACGGTCAGTGCTGAGGGAGCGGGCACTGTCGGAGGGTCAGCGCTGAGGGAGCGGGCACTGTCGGAGGGTCAGTCCTGAGGGAGCGGGCGCTGTCGGAGGGTTAGTGCTGAGGGAGCGGGTGCTATTGGGGGGTCAGCGCTGAGGGAGCGGGCGCTGTCGGAGGGTCAGTGCTGAGGGAGTGGGCACTGTTGGAGAGTCAGCGCTGAGGGAGCGGGCGCTGTCGGGGGGTCAGTGCTGAGGGAGCGGGCACTGTCGGAGGATCAGGGCTGAGGGAGCGGGCACTGTTAGAGGGTCAGGGCTGAGGGAGCGGGCGCTGTTGGGGGGTCAGCGCTGAGGGAGCGGGCACTGTCGGAGGGTCAGCGCTGAGGGAGCGGGCGCTGTCGGAGGGTCAGTGCTGAGGGAGCGGGTGCTATTGGGGGGTCAGCGCTGAGGGAGACGTCATAAAGGAATGACGGAGGGTGTGGGGCAGGGTTAATGTTTGGAAGTTGCTCACTGTGCCACTCTTGCTCAAATTAGCATGACAGGACGTCAAACACAGAGGAATTGTGCTATCAATGCTTCAGGCTGCTGCTAAACTATAGGCTCACAAGTGGCATTGTCCTCAATTCCAGGGTGACAACTTGGGTCAAAGTGCATCTTAGGGTTCAAGCCCATAGCTCCCTGAAAGTGACCCCACAAGTAGATAGGGGGGGGAAGGGGATAGAAGGCTCACTCGACTTTATTGGTCGGGGAATTGAGCACAAGAGTCAAGATGCCATCCTGCAGCTTTAGAAGACCTGAGTTAGGCTACACTGTGTTCAGTTCTGGTCCCCACGTTACAGGAAGGATGTGGAGAGGGTGTGGAAGAGGGATACCGGGATGCTGCCTGTAAATTATGTGATAGGGTTAACAGTCAGAATATTGATGCCCAGAGTTGAAATGTCTATTGAAATACTCGGGGCGGCATGCATTTAAGGTGAGAGGGGATAAAGTTCAAAGGAGACGTGAGGGGCAAGTTTTTTACACAGTGAATGGTAGGAGGGTGGAATGTGCTGCTAGGGGTGGTGGTAGAGGCAGATACGATAGGGGCATTTGGATAACCACATGAATATGCAAGGAATGGAGGGCTTGGGACCAGGAGCCAGCAGAAAATGTTGATTTAATTTGGCATCATGTTCAGCACAGCACTGCGGGCCGAAGGCCCCACTCCTGTGCTGTACATTTCTAAGTTGTAAAACAAGATCTTCCAATTCTACCGAGATAGTGGGAGCTGCAGATGCTGGAGAATCCGAGAGAACAAAGTGTGGAGCTGGACAAACGCAGAAGGCCAAAATTCTACAGATGGGTAAAAGTGGTAACTGATGCCAGGTTAGGGCCGAGTGCAGGAAACTGGGATTAGACCAGCCTGGGAAACTTGGACAAATTGAGCCGAAGGGCCTGTTTCCATGCTGTATGCCTCTGTGACACTCTAATCGCTTGCAGATTGAATCGAACAACACTATGATGAATCACAGAGAGTAGCGTTCTCATCCTATGTTTGCAGATCTCAGGACAATGTTGCTGACCCTCGAGTATGATTATGCAACTGGACAGCGATTGCGATCTTAAGCAGCTCACATATGGTTGCTGGGGACAGACTTCAGAAATGTAACATGGAAACAAAGCCTTCGGCCCATCCAGTCCATAATCCTAGACTAAACTAGAACCGCCTGCCTGTTCCAGGCCCATATCCCTCCAAACCTTGTCTCTAGGAGCTGCAGATGCTGGAGAATCTGAGATAACACGGTGTGGAGACGGATGAACACAGCAGGCCCAGCAGCATCAGAGGAGCAGGAAAGCTGACGTTTCGGGCCTAGGCCCTTCTTCAGAAGTAGCTCCATTTCTGATGAAGAGTCTAGGCCCGAAACGTCAGCTTTCGTGCTCCTCTGATGCTGCTTGGCCTGCTGTGTTCATCCATCTCCACACCCCGTTATCCCTCCAAACCTTTCCTGTTCATGGACTTTTCCAAATATCTTATAAACGCTGTAACTCTACCCACACCCACTACTTCCTCAGGAAGTTCACTCCACACACAAACCACCCTCGGTGTTAAAAATTTGCCCTCATGCCTTTTTTTAAAAATCTCTCTCCTCTCACCCGAAAAGTAAGCCCCCTCGTCTTGAAATTCCCTATCCTCGGAAAAAGACAACTACCATTAATCTATACCCCTCATGATGTTATAAACCTCTATAAGGTCACTTCTGATGCTCCAGTGAAAAAAGTCCCAGCCTCTCCTTATAACCCAAACCCCTCCATTCCCAGCAACATCCCGGTAAATCTCTCCCCAACCCTCTACAGTTTAATAATACCCTTCCCATAACAGAACGGGACACTGTGCTCCAGAAGAGGCCCTCACC
The DNA here is from genome assembly GCF_030684315.1 of Stegostoma tigrinum. NCBI lineage: Eukaryota > Metazoa > Chordata > Chondrichthyes > Orectolobiformes > Stegostomatidae > Stegostoma > Stegostoma tigrinum. Next base: position 5,769,758 of record NC_081400.1, read on the forward strand.
CACGTCCCTGTACAACCTTAACATGACGTCCCCAGCTCCTACACTCAAAGAGGCTGAGCAATGAAGGTAAGTGTGACCAACACCTCCTTAAATGCCCTGTCTACCGTGACGCAAACTTCAAACAATTGTGTACATGACCCTGAAATAAAAACCGAGAGAACAGCGGATGCTGTGAATCAGGAACCAAAACAGAACTTGCTGGCAAAGAGACAGTAAGAACTGCTGATGCTGCAGTCAGCGAGAACACAGTGTGGAGCAGGACAAACGCAGCAGGCCAGGCAGCATCAGAGGAGCAGGAAGGCTGACGTTTCAGGTCAGGACCCTTCTTCAGGATTGTTTTGAGGAAGGGTCACCGGGCATAATGTTAACTCTTGACTTTTCTTTTCCCCAGGGATGCTGCCAGACCTGCTGAGATTTTCCAGCAGCCTCTGTTTTTGTCCCCACGTCCCTCTGTTTGATAACACTGACCCAAAGCCCGACTGTTTCAAGTCCTGCCCCGTTGGTTTTTTGTACCAAAATGCTAGGCCTTGTGTTTATCCCGACTGAGCTCCATGTGCCATTTCTCAGCTCCCCTGACCTCAGCAGGCGAAAGGAACGAGTCCAGGATTTGGCGCCATTTTCCCCATGCTCATTTGGAGTTTGGCATTCTTGTGATAAGTCCTGAAAGCCTTTGTCAGCACATATCTATTCTCAGCTCAGGTCCTGTACTGCCAACCGTCACTCCATTGCTAACTGAGCTCTTCCACCTACCCCCACACCACCTCTTCACAGCCTGCAGGAGGAGAGAGAACAGGCAGCGCTGGACCGAGCGCCAATGCCTACCCAAGAAGGCCCGGTTGGTCTTTAGCGATGTACAGCGCAGGACCCTGCTCGCTGTCTTTCGGGAGAACCCCCGGCCCAGCAAGCAGACGCAAGCAGCCGTCGCCGCGCGGCTTGGCCTCGAACTCTCCACCGTCGCCAACTTCTTTATGAACTCTCGACGTCGGAGCCTGGACAAGTGGGCGGAGGGGGTTGGGCCCCATCCTGTGGGCCCCGTGACCTCAGCCACCACCTTCGAGGCTGCCTATGCCAACTCGTGAGCACCATGGGTTTGGGGGGTTTGGGAGTAGGGGGTAGAGGGCAGTGAAGGGTTGGGGTTGAAGTGGGGGGTGGTGGGTGGCGGAGACTGTGGGGAGTTGGTAGGGGGTTGGTTTCAAAGGACTGTGGGTGCGAAGCCCCCCCGAGTGTCGGTCAGGTCAAATCCCACCCACTTCCACACCACCTCTGCCACCCCTGCCTCCCCAGCAGCCAAAGCGCAAGATGCGCCGCCCCAGGGCAGGGTGGCATTAAGGGTCGCTGGGGTTATCTACTCTTGGTTTTTGACTGCATGAGGTGCCAGGCCTGGGGGGCGGTGGTGGGAGCGGGTGCAGTAGCAGGACTTACCCTTCAGCAGAGGGGATTCTCGGGGGAAAAAAAAAGAATAAAACATGTCTTCAGAGATGGAGGAGGTCACCCCTGGCCTGACACGCCTCGTGCCTGGCAACGGGTGTGTCTATTTTTTGACTGTTCGGCTGTCTTTATGCTGGCGGCCATTTTGGGGGCCTCATCAAGGGACAGCCATTTTGGGGGCCTCACAAATGGTGGGGGGGGGGGGGGGAGAAGGTGGCCATTTTGGAGGCCTCACCAATGTGGGGGAAGTGGCCATTTTGGGGGCCTCACAAAGGGGCGGGGGGGTGGTAGGCGGCCATTTTGTGAGCTCCTCCTGGCTCTCACTGCTGTGTGCAAGAACAGAAGTCGCTGGAAAAGCTCGGTGGGCCCGGCAGCATTGGGAAGGGGGGAAAATAAAAAACAGAGTTAACGTTTTGGGTCCAGTGACCCTTCCTAAGAACTTCGAGGAGAATTTCTTCTTTTTACACCGCTCCCCCCCAACTCCATCCCCACCTCTGCCTCCCCCCGCTGCCCCCGAAGGAAGGTCGTTTTGGCGAATGAGGATGGAGGATTTTGCTATCGAAGGTACCGGAATTGAGGCGGCCCTGGGCAGGATTCGAGGACTGACTGGTAACAGAACAGACTCGATGGGCTGAATGTCCACTGTCGATGGAAAGTAGAGAAAAGATGACAAGTCCGAGTTCAGGCTTTTTGGGAAATGCAGAGTGGATGTCTTCGAATGAGAACATGGGGCAGTACAGCACAGAAACAGGCCCTTCGGCCCAACTCGCCCATGCTGGCCAACCTTGCCCAAACTTGAAACAGTCTCGTTTGCCTTATCAATGCTCCGCATGATTTTATAAAGTTCTATAAAGTCATCCCTACTATGCTCCCAGTCTATCCTTATAACCCAAGCACTTTGGGGTAGAGCGGTGGCTCAGTGGTCAGTGCTGCTGCCTCACAGGACAGGTTCGAACCCAGCTTTGGGCGACTGTCTGTGTGGAGCTTGCACATTATCCGTGTCTGCGTGGCTTTCCTCCGGTTTCCTCCCACAGTCCAAAGATTTGCAGGTTAGAGTGGATTGGCCGTGCTAAATTGTCCCATAGTGCCCAGGGATGTGCGGGTTAGGGTGGGATTGGCCGTGCTAAATTGTCCCGTAGTGCCCAGGGATGCGCGGGTTAGGGTGGGACTGGCCGTGCTAAATTGTCCCGTAGTGCCCAGGGATGTGCGGGTTAGGGTGGATTGGCCGTGCTAAATTGTCCCGTAGTGCCCAGGGATGTGCGGGTTAGGGTGGATTGGCCGTGCTAAATTGTCCCGTAGTGCCCAGGGATGTGTGGGTTAGGGTGGGACTGGCCGTGCTAAATTGCCCCATAGTGCCCAGGGATGTGCGGGTTAGGGTGGGATTGGCCGTGCTAAATTGTCCCGTAGTGCCCAGGGTAGGGTGTGAGTCTGAAAGGGATGCTCTTTGGAAGGTTGGTATGGGCTGAATGGTCAGCTTCCACACTGCAGAGATTCTGTGATTCCAATCCCAGTGACGTCCTGGTAAATCTCTTCGTGAACCCTCTCCATTTTAATAACATCCTTCCTATAACAGGGCGACCAGAACTGGACGCAGTGCTCCAGAAGAGGCCACACTGATGTCCCGTACAACCTCAGCACGACACCCCAACTCCCAGACTCAAAGGTCTGAGCGTTGAAGGCAAGCGTGCTAAATCCTTTTCCAGCTCCCTGCCTACCTGTGGCGCAAACTGCAGAGAATTACACATCTAAATCCAAGTCCCTCTGTATGACAGCACTACCCCAGGGCCTGACCATTGATTAAATAAGCCCTGCCCCTGTTTGTTCTACCAAAATGCAACTCCTTGCATTTAAAAGGGACCTGAGGGGTAGCTTTTTCACGCAGAGGGTGGTGCGTGTATGGAATGAGGAAGTGGGTGGAGGCTGGTACAGTTACAACATTTTAAAGGCATGTGGATGGGGGCATGGATAGGACGGGACATGGGCCAAAGGCCAGCAAATGGGACTGGTTGAGTTTGGGGATTACGGCCAGCATGGATGAGTTGGGACGAAGGGTCTGTTTCCAACTCTATGACTGAGTTTGCCGATAGTAAGACTCTTCCCCTGGACTTCTGCTCGGGGTCAAATAGAGTCATTCAAAAGTGTCCAAGCAGGCCTGAAACGTTAACTCTGCCTCCTCACCCCGCAGATGCTACCAGACCTGCTCTCTCAGAACCAGCGCTCTGTCTAATTTTATTCCCATTTCCCCGCCTGCTCTGCCTTCCAGTTGATGCCAAATACTGCGACTCGTGAAAATACCTCAAGTTCGGGTTGACTTTGACCCCAGTCAATCCCACTCCCACCTCTCCGCCCCGCCAGCAGACACCCCAAGAAGGTGATGATCTCAGGGCAGCCCTGGGGTGATGTTTAGTCTGGAACAGTGGGCATGTGATGCTTCTGGACTGTGGCGTGGAAGTGTTAGACGTGTTTCCTCGCTTTCCTACTTTTTTTTAAGCGAGAGGGACTGCAATGTTTAACTTTTTAAGCTTTGTTTGTCCTTCTAACTTTTCTTCTTTGTACTTAAAATTCTGCACGAGTAGCTTTGTACCCAAGATATCGCCGTTAAGTAAACATGTAAACTTTTCAACAGTGACAGCACGCAACAATAAAGTTCATTGAATTATGTGGGGCAAGACAGTGGTGTTTTGGAAATGTCACTGAGTCTTAGAGACGTGCAGAGCAGGAAAAGGCCCTTCGGTCCAACTCGTCCATGCCGACCAGATACCATAAATTAATCTAGTCCCATTGGCCAGCATTTGGCCCATATCCCTCTAAACCCTTCTTATGCATGTATACATTTAGATGATGTAACTGTACCAGCCCCCGCCACTACCTCTGGCAGCTCAGTCCATACACGCACCATCCTCTGTGTGAAAAAGTTACCCCTCAGGTCCCTTTCCCCTCTCACCTTAAACCTATGCCCCTCTAGTTTTGGGCTCCCCCTAGCCCTGGGGGTAAAGACCTTGTCTATCCCCCCTATCCACGCCCCTCATGGTTTTATAAACCTCTATAAGGTTCCCCCCCCCTCAGCCTCTGTTACTCCAGGGAAAATAGCCCCAGCCTATTCAGCCTCTCCCTGTAGCTCAGACCCTCCCACCCCTGCCATCTGTACCCTTTATCCTGGGGGGTCTCTGGATAATGTTTCTGGCGACACAGTTTCAAATCCCAATTTAGCCGAAGTGGAACTTAAACTCAATGAATCGAATCCAAAGTTGGCAGCGAGTCTTTGGGGATGGTGACCATGATGACCCATCTGGGGGAGGGGAGGGGTCACTATTGGGGGAAGGAATTCTGCTGTCCTTACGCAGTGTGGGACAACATGTGACTCCAGGCTCCCACAGAACTGACACTCAACTGGCACGGTGGCTCAGTGGATAGCACTGCTACCTCATGGTGCCAGGGTTCGGGTCCAGCCTTGGGGTGACTGTCTGTGTGAAGTTTGCACATTCTCCCCTCATGACTGCGGGGGTTTCGTCCCACAGACCAAAGATGTACGGGTTAGAGTGGGATTGGCCGTGCTAAATTGCCCTGTAGTGCCCTGGGATGTGCGGGTTAGGGTGGATTGGCCGTGCTAAATTGTCCTGTAGTGCCCAGGGATGTGTGGGTTAGGGTGGATTGGCCGTGCTAAATTGTCCCGTAGTGCCCAGGGATGTGCGGGTTAGGGTGGATTGGCCGTGCTAAATTGTCCCGTAGTGCCCAGGGATGTGTGGGTTAGGGTGGATTGGCCGTGCTAAATTGTCCCGTAGTGTCCAGGGATGTGCGGGTTAGGGTGAGTTGGCCATGCTAAATTGCCCCGTAGTGCCCAGGGATGTGCGGATTAGGGTGGATTGGCCGTACTAAATTGTCCCGTAGTGCCCAGGGATGTGCGGGTTAGGGTGA
>NC_081400.1:5780100-5995100 GCF_030684315.1 Stegostoma tigrinum
TCCCCCCACTGCAACACACAACCAGCCCAGCTCTTCCCCCCCACCCACTGCATCCCAAAACCAGTCCAGCCTGTCTCTGCCTCCCTAACCGGTTCTTCCTCTCACCCATCCCTTCCTCCCACCCCAAGCCGCACCTCCATCTACCTACTAACCTCATCCCACCTCCTTGACCTGTCCGTCTTCCCTGGACTGACCTATCCCCTCCCTACCTCCCCACCTATACTCTCCTCTCCACCTATCTTCGTTTCTCTCCATCTTCGGTCCGCCTCCCCCTATTTATTCCAGTTCCCTCTCCCCGTCCCCCTCTCTGATGAAGGGTCTAGGCCCGAAACGTCAGCTTTTATGCTCCTGAGATGCTGCTTGGCCTGCTGTGTTCATCCAGCCTCACATTTTATTGTCTTGGATTCTCCAGCATCTGCAGTTCCCATTATCTCTGATACTAAACTCCCCTAATGTAGCAGGATTGTCAGAGGATCAGTGCTGAGGGAGCGAGTGCTGTCGGAGGGTCAGCGCCAAGGGAGCGGGCGCTGTCGGAGGGTCAGCGATGAGGGAGCGGGCGCTGTCGGAGGGTCAGTGCTGAGGGAGCGGGCGCTGTTGGAGGGTCAGCGCTGAGGGAGCGAGCCCTGTCGGAGAGTCAGCGCCGAGGGAGCGAGTGCTGTCAGAGGGTCCGTGCTGAGGGAGCGGGCGCTGTCGGAGGGTCAGCGCCGAGGGAACGGGCACTGTCGGAGGGTCAGCGCTGAGGGAGCGGGCACTGTCGGAGGGTCAGTCCTGAGGGAGCGGGCGCTGTCGGAGGGTCAGCGCCGAGGGAGCGAGTGCTGACAGAGGGTCAGCGCCGAGGGAGCGGGCATTGTCGGAGGGTCAGTGCCGAGGGAGCGGGCACTGTCGGAGGGTCAGCGCTGAGGGAGCGGGCACTGTCGGAGCATCAGGGCTGAGGGAGCGGGCACTGTCGGGGAGTCAGTCCTGAGGGAGTGGGCGCTGTCGGAGGGTCAGTGCTGAGGGAGCGAGTGCTGTCGGAGGGTCAGCGCCGAGGGAGCGGGCACTGTCGGAGGGTCAGCGCTGAGGGAGCGGGCACTGTCGGAGGGTCAGCGCTGAGGGAGCGGGCACTGTCGGAGCGTCAGGGCTGAGGGAGCGGGCACTGTCGGAGGGTCAGTCCTGAGGGAGCGGGCAGTGTCGGAGGGTCAGTGCCGAGGGAGCGGGCGCTGACAGAGGGTCAGTGCCGAGGGAGCGAGTGCTGTCAGAGGGTCAGCGCCGAGGGAACGGGCACTGTCGGAGGGTCAGCGCTGAGGGAGCGGGCACTGTCGGAGGGTCAGTCCTGAGGGAGCGGGCGCTGTCGGAGGGTCAGTCCTGAGGGAGCGGGCGCTGTCGGAGGGTCAGTGCAGAGGGAGCGAGTGCTGTCGGAGGGTCAGGGCTGAGGGAGCGGGCGCTGTCGGAGGGTCAGTGCTGAGGGAGCGGGCGCTGTCAGAGGGTCAGCGCTGAGGGAGCGGGCGCTGTCGGAGGGTCAGCGCTGAGGGAGCGGGCGCTGTCGGAGGGTCAGCGCTGAGGGAGCGGGCGCTGTCGGAGGGTCAGCGCTGAGGGAGCGGGCGCTGTCGGAGGGTCAGTCCTGAGGGAGCGGGCGCTGTCGGAGGGTCAGTGCTGAGGGAGCGGGCACTGTCGGAGGGTCAGTCCTGAGGGAGCGGGTGCTGTCGGAGGGTCAGTGCTGAGGGAGCGAGTGCTGTCGGAGGGTCAGCGCTGAGGGAGCGGGCGCTGTCGGAGGGTCCGTGCTGAGGGAGCGGGCGCTGTCGGAGGGTCCGTGCTGAGGGAGCGGGCGCTGTCGGAGGGTCCGTGCTGAGGGAGCGGGCACTGTCAGAGGGTCAGCGCCGAGGGAGTGTGATACAGGATGATGTGTGTGGGGCGCTCAGAGGCGAACTTGCAGAGGGGCTCGTGTTCCCATGTACCTGCTGCCCCTTGCCCCGTCCAGGGGGTAGGGGTCCTGGGTTTGGAAGGTGCTGTCTAAGGAGCCTTGGGGACACGCTGTAGACGGTACACACTGCTGCGGCTGAGTTCGGTGGTGGCGGGAGTTGTTGCTTGTGGATGTGGTGCCAATCCAAGTGGCGGGGCGGAGGGGGGGGGGTAGCGGCCGGAGGTGGCTGCTCTGTCCCTGGACGGGGTCCAGCTTCTCCAGTGCTGCTGGAGATTCATGAAGTCAGTAACTTGTTGCAGGTTCCAAGCTGCTGATGTGCTCCTGTAACCACTGTATCTGGCTGGCCCAGTTTGGTTTGTAATCCATTGTAAACCCCCCCTCACTCTGGGCAGTCGATGATGGTGATGTCAAGGGGCAAAGGTTAAATTAGCTCTTTTTGGAAATGGTCAATGCCTCACCCTAGTGTGATGGGAATGTAGCCTGCCACTCGTCAGCTCTGTCCAGATCTTGCCTGTGTGGGCCACGCCATTTTTGTCAGCGCCCTGCAACAAAAGCGACCGCAGCAAACTGAATCTCCCAGGGAATTCCCTAAGGATTGCTTCAGCTGCTGACGCACACATCCAGACTGCCGCAGCTTTCACACTCACCTGTTCCTGGCTCATTATTCACGTTGCCAACCCTGCCCTTCCAAACCTCGGCCTTACGCTGTCACCTCCTCCGTCCCCTACACCCCCTCCCTATCTCTGTCACCCCTCCGTCCCCTACACCCCCCCCATCTCTGTCACCCCCTCCATCCCCCCTACACCCCCTCCCTATCTCTGTCACTCCCTCCAGCCCCCTACCCTACACCCCCTCCCTATCTCTGTCACCCCCTCCAGCCCCCGACACCCCCTCCCTATCTCCGTCACCCCCTCCATCCCCCTCCCTATCTCTGTCACCCCCTCCAGCCCCTGACACCCCCTCCCTATCTCTGTCACCCCCTCCATCCCTGCCCTATCTCTGTCACCCCCTCCATCCCCCTACACCCCCTCCCTATCTCTGTCCCCTCCTCCAGCTCCTACACCCCCTCCCTATCTCTGTCACCACCTCCTTCCCCCTACACCCCCTCCCTATCTCTGTCACCCCCTCCAGCCCCCTACACCCCCTCCCTATCTCTGTCATCCCCTCCAGCCCCTACACCCCCTCCCTATCTCTGTCACCCCCTCCATCCCTGCCCTATCTCTGTCACCCCCTCCATCCCCCCTACACCCCCTCCCTATCTCTGTCACTCCCTCCAGCCCCCTACCCTACACCCCCTCCCTATCTCTGTCACCCCCTCCAGCCCCCTACACCCCCTCCCTATCTCTGTCATCCCCTCCAGCCCCTACACCCCCTCCCTATCTCTGTCACCCCCTCCATCCCTGCCCTATCTCTGTCACCCCCTCCATCCCCCCTACACCCCCTCCCTATCTCTGTCACTCCCTCCAGCCCCCTACCCTACACCCCCTCCCTATCTCTGTCACCCCCTCCAGCCCCCAACACCCCCTCCCTATCACTGTCACCCCCTCCATCCCCCTACACCCGTCCCTATCTCTGTCACCCCCTCCAGCCCCCGACACCCCCTCCCTATCTCTGTCACCCCCTCCATCCCTGCCCTATCTCTGTCACCCCCTCCATCCCCCTACACCCCCTCCCTATCTCTGTCCCCCCCCCAGCTCCTACACCCCCTCCCTATCTCTGTCACCACCTCCTTCCCCCTACACCCCCTCCCTATCTCTGTCACCCCCTCCAGCCCCCTACACCCCCTCCCTATCTCTGTCATCCCCTCCAGCCCCTACACCCCCTCCCTATCTCTGTCACCCCCTCCATCCCTGCCCTATCACTGTCACCCCCTCCATCCCCCTACACCCCCTCCCTATCTCTGTCACCACCTCCTTCCCCCTACACCCCCTCCCTATCTCTGTCACCCCCTCCAGCCCCTACACCCCCTCCCTATCTCTGTCATCCCCTCCAGCCCCTACACCCTGACCCTAACTCTGTCCCCTCCTCCAGCCCCCGACACCCCCTCCCTATCTCTGTCACCACCTCCTGTCCCCTACACCCCCCCTATCTCTGTCACCCCCTCCAGCCCACTACCCTACACCCCCTCCCTATCTCTGTCACCCCCTCCATCCCCCCTACACCCCCTCCCTATCTCTGTCACTCCCTCCAGCCCCCTACCCTATACCCCCTCCCTATCTCTGTCACCCCCTCCATCCCCCTACACCCCCTCTCTATCTCTGTCACCCCCTCCATCCCCCTACACCCCCTCCCTATCTCTGTCCCCTCCTCCAGCTCCTACACCCCCTCCCTATCTCTGTCACCCCCTCCATCCCTGCCCTATCTCTGTCACCCCCTCCATCCCCCTAAACCCCCTCCCTATCTCTGTCACCACCTCCTTCCCCCTACACCCCCTCCCTATCTCTGTCACCCCCTCCATCCCCCTACACCCCCTCCCTATCTCTGTCACCCCCTCCATCCCCCTACACCCCCTCCCTATCTCTGTCCCCTCCTCCATCCCCCTAAACCCCCTCCCTATCTCTGTCACCCCCTCCAGCCCCTACACCCCCTCCCTATCTCTGTCACCCCCTCCATCCCCCTACACCCCCTCCCTATCTCTGTCCCCTCCTCCAGCTCCTACACCCCCTCCCTATCTCTGTCACCCCCTCCAGCCCCGACACCCCCTCCCTATCTCTGTCCCCTCCTCCAGCTCCTACACCCCCTCCCTATCTCTGTCACCCCCTCCTGTCCCCTACACCCCCTCCCTATCTCTGTCACCCCCTCCATCCCCCTACACCCCCTCCCTATCTCTGTCACCCTCTCCTGCCCCCTACGCCCCCTCCCTATCTCTGTCACCCCCTCCATCCCCCTACACCCCCTCTCTATCTCTGTCACCCCCTCCATCCCCCTACACCCCCTCCCTATCTCTGTCCCCTCCTCCAGCTCCTACACCCCCTCCCTATCTCTGTCACCCCCTCCATCCCTGCCCTATCTCTGTCACCCCCTCCATCCCCCTAAACCCCCTCCCTATCTCTGTCACCACCTCCTTCCCCCTACACCCCCTCCCTATCTCTGTCACCCCCTCCATCCCCCTACACCCCCTCCCTATCTCTGTCACCCCCTCCATCCCCCTACACCCCCTCCCTATCTCTGTCCCCTCCTCCATCCCCCTAAACCCCCTCCCTATCTCTGTCACCCCCTCCAGCCCCTACACCCCCTCCCTATCTCTGTCACCCCCTCCATCCCCCTACACCCCCTCCCTATCTCTGTCCCCTCCTCCAGCTCCTACACCCCCTCCCTATCTCTGTCACCCCCTCCAGCCCCGACACCCCCTCCCTATCTCTGTCCCCTCCTCCAGCTCCTACACCCCCTCCCTATCTCTGTCACCCCCTCCTGTCCCCTACACCCCCTCCCTATCTCTGTCACCCCCTCCATCCCCCTACACCCCCTCCCTATCTCTGTCACCCCCTCCTGCCCCCTACGCCCCCTCCCTATCTCTGTCACCCCCTCCATCCCCTACACCCCCTCCCTATCTCTGTCACCCCCTCCAGCTCCTACACCCCCTCCCTATCTCTGTCACCCCCTCCAGCCCCTACACCCCCTCCCTATCTCTGTCACCCCCTCCTGCCCCCTACACCCCCTCCCTATCTCTGTCACCCCCTCCTGCCCCCTACGCCCCCTCCCTATCTCTGTCACCCCCTCCTGCCCCCTACACCCCCTCCCTATCTCTGTCACCCCCTCCAGCTCCTACACCCCCTCCCTATCTCTGTCACCCCCTCCAGCCCCTACACCCCCTCCCTATCTCTGTCCCCTCCTCCAGCTCCTACACCCCCTCCCTATCTCTGTCACCCCCTCCATCCCTGCCCTATCTCTGTCACCCCCTCCATCCCCCTAAACCCCCTCCCTATCTCTGTCACCACCTCCTTCCCCCTACACCCCCTCCCTATCTCTGTCACCCCCTCCATCCCCCTACACCCCCTCCCTATCTCTGTCACCCCCTCCATCCCCCTACACCCCCTCCCTATCTCTGTCCCCTCCTCCATCCCCCTAAACCCCCTCCCTATCTCTGTCACCCCCTCCAGCCCCTACACCCCCTCCCTATCTCTGTCACCCCCTCCATCCCCCTACACCCCCTCCCTATCTCTGTCCCCTCCTCCAGCTCCTACACCCCCTCCCTATCTCTGTCACCCCTCCAGCCCCGACACCCCCTCCCTATCTCTGTCTCCTCCTCCAGCTCCTACACCCCCTCCCTATCTCTGTCACCCCCTCCTGTCCCCTACACCCCCTCCCTATCTCTGTCACCCCCTCCATCCCCCTACACCCCCTCCCTATCTCTGTCACCCCCTCCTGCCCCCTACGCCCCCTCCCTATCTCTGTCACCCCCTCCATCCCCTACACCCCCTCCCTATCTCTGTCACCCCCTCCAGCTCCTACACCCCCTCCCTATCTCTGTCACCCCCTCCAGCCCCTACACCCCCTCCCTATCTCTGTCACCCCCTCCTGCCCCCTACACCCCCTCCCTATCTCTGTCACCCCCTCCTGCCCCCTACGCCCCCTCCCTATCTCTGTCACCCCCTCCTGCCCCCTACACCCCCTCCCTATCTCTGTCACCCCCTCCAGCTCCTACACCCCCTCCCTATCTCTGTCACCCCCTCCAGCCCCTACACCCCCTCCCTATCTCTGTCACCCCCTCCATCCCCCTACACCCCCTCCCTATCTCTGTCACCCCCTCCAGCCCCCTACACCCCCTCCCTATCCCTGTCACCCCCTCCAGCCCCCTACGCCCCCTCCCTGTCTCTGTCCCCTCTGAGATCTTCGAGCTGTTGCCTCTCATGCATCAAACCCATGCTCCCCTTCCCCGCACCTCCGCCCCACCCCACACACTACCCAGATCCAAGTGACTCTCCCATTGGGGGGTCATCCCTTTAGCTGCCTGTGGCGCAGAGTTCTGGAAAATGTGTCCCTGAATCTCTCTCTCCCTCCTTCCCTCTGACTAAAACCGACCTCCTGTTCCCAACAAACCCTTCATGATTTGGGGTCAAAATTTGATTGATCTGTGCCAACTGTACAGCAGTTTTGTCATTATAGGAGTGCGTTGGGACATTTGTACCCTGTTCCATCTGCTGAGGAAGCACAAAGTGTTATTTCACCGGTGTTTGGGCCCAATTATGATGTGGCTAATGACAGAGCTCAGGGAACCTGGTCTCTCTCTCTCTCTCTTCCCCTACATCTTTAACAGACTCTAACCATGGAGCCACATTCTCCCCTGTGTACAGGAGAGGTCGGTACTGAGTCTGTACAACACACTGCCTGGCACTCTCAGAGGTCCAAAGGGAGCCGGCTGCTATCTTAAACTGACAAAACGTATCTGATAAATTTACAGCGCTCCAGGAGACCTGAAGATCCCGGAGGAGGTGCTCTTGTGTAAACTGAAGAGGCTCACGAATGGAATATGACTTTTACAGTCCAGATGGCAGAATTGCTACGCAACTAGAGGAGGCCATTCGAGCCATCGGTTCTATTCCTGCCCTTTCTGCGCATCACTCCTATCCAAATCTCCATCCCAGATGGACCTCTGTTGAACCTGCACGCCCACCCCCCAGGGCAGTGCAGAACCTAACGCTTCGCTGGGGTGAGAAAGATATTCCTCATATTGTTGTCGCTTCCTTTGCACATCATTTGAAATCTGTTCCCTCTCGTTCTTGCTCCTTTTCACGGGACTCTCTCTATCTGCTCTGCCTGGGCGCTGGCTGCTGATTTTCTGAAAGGTCCATTGGTTCTCCGTCTCTGTCATCTTTCCCCCCCACCCCGACCACTGCCCAGGGAGGACAGTCATACTGATTTCAATCTCTACTCATCATTGACGTGTCTCATCCATGGAACTGTTCTAGTAAATCGCTTCTCTCTCAGGCTACAACAACTTTCCAACAATGTGGTGCCCACAAACTGCACACAGCTGGGGTCCAACATTGGTTTTGTAGAAGTTTGGCATCTGTTCCACACTCCTAGATGCTAGGCCCCTACTATTGAAGCTGGGAACACTGTATGCTAACTCCGCTCCCTGCCGCCCTCAATGCTGTGTGCACACAGACATGTCCCTCCTGCCTTGCCTTCAGATTTGGACCACATCTTTTTATTCGACTTTTCACACTCGTCTGAGCCCCAAGGCATCACCTCGCACTGTCCCACAATGATCCCTGTCTGCCACCTCTCCACCGACTTGTCCTCCTGCCAATTTATCCTCCCTCCAGGTCTCGGGACCCGAACAATGATCACATCGACCCCAGCACTCAAACTTCTGATCGAATCCACACCCCCGGCCCCTGTCTCATCCCTGCAACCTCCGTCAGCCCCTACACCCCCTCCCTATCTCTGTTACCCCCTCCATTCCCCTACACCCCCTCCCTATCTCTGTTACCCCCTCCATCCCCCTACACCCCCTCCCTATCTGTGTCACTTCCTCCATCCCCCTGCTCACTCTCACTATCTCTGTCACCTCCTCCACCCCCCTACATACTTTCCCTATCGCTGTCACCTCCTCCATCCCCCTGCACACTCTCCCTATCTCTGTCACCTCCTCCAGTCCCCTGCACCCGCTCCCTCTGTCTATAACCCCTTCCAGCCCCTACGCCATTCCTGTCTCTGCAATCTTCCCAGGACAGGGACAGCACGGGGTTAGATACAGAGTAAAGCTCTCTCTACATTGTCTCCATCAGTGAGGATGTGCTCTGGATGTATCTGATGTGACAGTGTGATGGAGAGATTTATTGCTTTGGGAGTATGTAACAGCGCAGGCTCAACGCACACTGAATATGCCTCTCCAGACTCTTTGTCCTTCCAGACTCTGAATATTCCCTCCCTGCAGCCTTCTTGTGTCACTGAGCCCGCCATTTCGGGGGTCCTACATCCCAACCCCAGCCCAGCCCTTTTCCACACAAAGTAACGCCATCCCACAATGACGGGCTTTCAGGCTCATCCCTCGGGCCGGCCTCAACAGTGGCACAGATCCTCACACAGGTGAGAGAGAGAGCGAGAGAGAGAGAGAGAGATGTACCAGCTCAGTGTAGTGCCGCTGTGCTAGGCTGTGCCAAGGTACCAGGTGTGTTTTGCCTGTCAGTTATTAACTTCTTCGCAGACCTGGTGGTCACTTTGATGCAGGCAGCTGCAGGTTACAATCAGGCTTCTTTGTTTCTTGTAAGCTGTGGATCAATAACCATTAGATTCAGCAGTGACAGTGAGCCACTTGCCAAAGAATTAGTCAGCTGGGGGGTGGCGGGGTGGCGGTGTGTCAATGGTATCAGCACAGGCTCTGCAAATACAGATAAGGGAACATAGGCTGGATCAAGCTTTATCTTACCCCCAAGACATTGGCTGTGAACATCAAAGGATATGTGTGATTTAGCTGCTGAAAGGTGGACGGGGTGGCTCTGTTAATTAATGATGGTGTTTACACAATCGAGAGGGAAAGTTCGGGGAACTGGAATGTCGACGTGGTTAACAATAAGTGCACAGGCTGTTCCCTCACTCCCCCCACCCTGGCACTTTCGAAAGTAGGCAGATAAAGGATGAAGTAATGAGAGTTTCTCACAAAGATACAACATCGTCATGGACTGGAACACCTCAGGGCGGTAAAAGGTAGCCAGGAGGTTATCGACAACTTTTCTAGATGGTTTCATAGAACATGATCCAGCAGAAAAGATTTACCAGGCTATTGCCAGGAAATGGAAGGTTTGAGACACGAAAATGGATTGGAGAGGCTGGGACTATTTTCCACTGGAGCATAGGGTGACTTTATGCAGGCTTATAAAATCAGGAGATGCGTGGATAAGATGAATGCAAGGGGTTTTTCCCTAAGGTGGGGGAAGCTCAAAACTAGGGGACTTTTTTTAAGGTGGGAGGAGAAAGATTTTAAAAAGGACATGTTTTATTTTACACAGTGTGATTCGGGTGTGGGATGAATTGCCGGGGGGTGCGGGGCCCATGGTGAATGCAGGTACAGTTACAATGTTTAAAAGGCATTGGGATAAGTTCGTGAATAAGAGAGGTTTGGAGGGACGTGAGTTCTGAGGAAGGGTCACCGGACTTGAAAAGTTAACTCTGCTTTTCTCTTCACAGATGAGCTGCTGAGCTGTTTTTGTTCCTGATTCACAGCATCCCGCAGTTCTTTTGGTTTTTAATTGGATGGATATGGTACCGGCAGGTGGGACTAGAAGGTGTGGAGCTGGATGAACACAGCAGGCCAAGCAGTTTCTTAAAAGCAGGCTTGGTCTGCTGTGTTCATCCAGCTCCACACCTTGTTATTTCAGATTCTCCAACATCTGCAGTTCCCATTATCTCTGGCAGTTGGGCCTAGTTTAGTCTGGGAACATGGCCAGCATGGACTGGTTGCACCAAAGGGTTTGTTTCCAGGCTGTATGATTCCATGAGATGAGGCTGTACTAGACCTGGTGTTGTGCAATGAGGCAGAATTAATGAATGAATTCATGGCCAGTAGAGTTTGCCTTATGAGTATTCACTGGGATTATAGAATTCACTGGAGTTTAGAAGAATGAAAGACACGCTCATTGAAACATACAGGATTCTTAAGGGGCTAAACACTAACAGGATAACAAAGTGTGAAGCTGATGAACACAGCAGGCCAAGCAGCATCTCAGGAGCTCCTGAGATGCTGCTTGGCCTGCTGTGTTCATCCAGCTTCACACTTTATTATCTTGGATTCTCCAGCATCTGCAGTTCCCATTATCACAAACACAAACAGGATGTTCCCTCTCATGGGACAGTCAAGGACTGGGGGGCATCATCTCAGAATTAAAGGGCACCAACATAAAACTGAGATGAGGAGGAGTGTGTTCTCTTAGAGTGTTGTGAGTCTTTGAAACTCTTTGCCACACGGAGAGCTTTGGGTCAGAGTCAGTGTGTATTTTAATTTTGAGATTGATAGATTCTAGATAGTCGGAGAATTGAGGGAAAGGTCAGTGATGTGCTCATAAGTAAGGGTTGCATCAGCTGTGATCTTGTTGAATGACAGAGTGGGTCTGAGGGACTGAATGGCCTGCTCCTGTTCCTATCGCTTATGGTGCTGTGGGAATGAGTAGATATTGGCTAGAGGAGTGAAATTTTCCAAGGATCCTTAGACAGCACCTTTCAAATCCAAGGCCTATACTCCATCTAGAGGGACAAAGATGGCAGACAATTGGGAACACTGCCCGATGCATCAAGCCGACTTGGAAAGACGTCAGCTGTTCCTTTGGCGTTGCCGGGTCAATATCCTGGAACTCTCTCCTTGGCATCACCACGGGTGTCCCTGTACAGCAAAGGACTGCCATGGTTCACCGCCTGTTCAAGGGGTAACTAAAGGATGGGCAATAATGGCACCCGAGCCAGCGACAATCAGGTGCCACGAGTGACTGGAAAAGTAGACCTCGGCCAACAGCACAGATATGATGGGCCAAAGGGCCACTTTCCATTCCATAAAACCTTGTGCCTATCGCACAAGCCTATCAGAGCCTCCCTTCAGTTTAATGGGTAGATAAATGCAGAAAATAAGAACAGTGAGGGGAGTCCCCATTGGCAATCCCTTGCCCCATTTCCTCCCTCTGCGGCAGCCCCGCAGCATGTCAATCAGGTGAAGTAGGTGGGGAATGAATAAGCTCTGCCCTGTATTACGATACGCAGTCGTTCATTGGTGGGGAGGTTTACGGCGTCCAATTGGTCCGACCGTTTGCTAATCAGGATGTTGGGACGTTACTGGCTAGACAAACCGTCAATCGTGAATGCGGACCTCTCGTTAGCCACGGCGCCCGTCTATCAGGTCAGCAGGGCAGGCATTGCTCGGATCTTCGGCACGCTATTGGCTGGGGAGACTGTCAATCAGGGGAGTGGGCTGGATAACCGAAAAGGACACACCGCTTACCATTAGCCAAACCAACCGTCAATCAAACGAGGAGCCGGTAGAGAAACGGGAACGGCAGGGGTCAATTGGTCGGGGCCACTGTCAGTCAGGTGAGGAAAGGTGCGATTGGATAGGGCGACCGTCAATCAGGAACTGACAGGCGGGCTGTAGGCACTACTATCCAGCCACTGCGGCGGCCATTTTTGGTGGTTGGTCGGAACGCGCCGACAGGTTTAGGGTTGACGCTTCTCCTTCTGTTCACCCGTTATCCTCTCTCGTCTCGATACACTGACTTTACAGAACTCTATTGTTTTCGGCAACAAAACAGGGCGGTTAGAAGTAAGAAGGAGCTAAAAGGAAACGCAGAAAGCCGATCGAAACCGGCCTTTCGGCATGTCGGAGAATCGTGAGCCGGAGACGCAGGCGGAGGAAACCGGCGAGGAAAAACAGGTGGGCCGTGAACAAAGTGCTGAGATATTACATTTCCTGAAAACAAAAAAAAAATGAAGACGGAGTCGCGCGATTTTAAGTCGCGGCCACCTCCTCTTTGGCATCAGGAGGTCCCGCCGCATTCCCCACCCACATCCGCAGGTTCGCTGCTGATTGATCGAGCTGTTTGCCGGCGGCATTTTATGATTGGTCGAAGGGGTAGGCCGTTGTGCCATAATTGGCCCGAATCCTTATCAATCAGACGATAAGGCGGTATACGACATAATGATTGGTACGGTCTCTGTCAATCAGGGTATGGGGCAATGTTTGGCGTCGTGATTGTGATGCCCAGTGTGTTGTTTGGTCCCAAACGGCCGTCAATCACGGTACGGGGCTGGTACTGGCGCCTGTTTGGTCCAAATCTGCCGTCTTGGGGTGCGCTGAAGAAATTGATGATTGGCACAGATCGCTGTCAATCAAGAGGGACTGCAGGGGTATGTATTTCTGGTTGGTCCAAATAGACGTCAATCAGTTGAAGGGGTTTGTGCTGTCCCCTGATTAGTTCGATACCATGTCGATCAGCCGGGCCTCAAGGATTATCAGTTTTTTTTTATGGTTCGCCATGTGGCTTGGTGTGTTAACGAGTGAAAAAGAAAATCCGTCTAATGCATCCCCTGTCTTGTGGACTTAGGGACGGAGGGAGCGTGTTCCCGTTTTGTGATCTTAGGTGGTTAGAGGGGATTTTTCATTCAATTGTCATCCACGTAGGAGCATTATTCGGCCATTCAGCCCATTGAGTCTATCCCTGCCATTCAATGAGAATGTGGTCGGTCTGATCATCCTTAACTCTACATTCCTGCCTTTTCCGCATAGCCCTTGATTCCTTTAGTGATTAAGAATCTGCTTATCTCCCCTTCGTACTTAGGGCTGTCCACTGTAAAGATCCACTCCCTACAGAGAGAAGATATTCTGCTCCATCTCTGGCTTAAATTGTTTGACCCCTTGTTCTGAGGTTATGTCCTTTAATGCTAGACTTCCCTGAGAAGGGGAAACAATCACTGTTCCTCTACCACACAAACAGAAATGGAAATTGCTGGAAGAGCTCAGCAGATCTGGCAGCATCTGTGGAGAGAATTGAACCCGAGTCCCTGGTGGAACAAGGCAGGTGTAGTTTTGTAGGTAAGTTTATTGCTGGAGAGGATTGCAATACGCTTGAACAAATCACGACTGAGTGAGGATGTATTAGATTTAGGAAGTTTAGAATTTTGATAAATCCCTGGGCCTAGATTGCAGGCGCTCTGATGTCAATTTTCAAATCCTCTCTGGACACAGGAGTTGCACCAGAGAACTTGAGTATAGCAAATGCTGAACCACTGTCCAAGTGGGGGATAAAAAGAGAACTAAACACTACTGAAGCTCTCTGATGAAGGGTCTAGGCCCGAAACGTCAGCTTTTGTGCTCCTGAGATGCTGCTGGGCCTGCTGTGTTCATCCAGCCTCACGTTTTACTACTGAATCTAAACTCAGTGGGAGGAGCGCTATAGGCAAAAGTTCCAGGGATGGAATACACCTCTGCTTGGAGAGGCAAGGGTCAATCATCGATACTCAGCAAGACTTTTGTCAGGGGAAATCACAGCTGGCAGGTTTGTTTAATTTTTCCAAGGAGGTGAACAAATGCAGTTTGAACAAACAGATATCAAGAAGGGTCTAGGCCCGAAACGACAGCTTCTGTGCTCCTAAGATGCTGCTTGGCCTGCTGTGTTCATCCAGCTCCACACTTGGTACTTGCTGTGATCTTATTGAACAGCAGAACAGAATGGAGGGGCCAAGTAGCACTCCAGACACTGGTGGAGGGCAGAATGGGAGAGCCACCAGGTGAGCCCTGTAGTGGCCATACAGCACGCAAAGAGGTCTTTCGGCCTGTTATGTATCCACCGGTCATCAAGCACCAATCTACCACTGCCGTTTTCCAGCCTGTGGCCCATAGCATTGTGTGCCATGTACTCAGCTAAATGCGCCTTCAGTAACATGGTCTTTCCTGCCTCTACCACTCTGTTAAGCAGAGGAAAAAACTATCTTTCTGAAATCTACAGCCCTTGACTTAAATCTCTGCCCTGTGGTAATTGACCCCTCTACTAATGGGAAGAGTTTCTTTATGACCCCCCAGAACCTTATACACCTCAATCAGCTGCTACACCTGACCCTGCTGGCTCCCGCTCCTCGCCACTGATAAACTTTTTTAAAAAAACCCTACGATAGAAGCTGTCTTCTCACGGTGTCGGAGCATTGCTCTTGGAGGTCAGTTGGGAAATACAAGTCAACCAGGACAGAACAGAATGTGCAGAACCCAGGCAGCTTGCGGTCTCCTCACTGACAAAGTGGCAAGACGGGCTGCACAATCACAATGCCCCAGTGTCCGTATGTTAGTGCTTACACAGATGATCAAAATGAAACATAAAAGATTCTGAAAGGCTGCCATGGTGGGATTTGAACCAGCATTAATCCAAGCTTCTGGAATACTAATCCAACAACGTCTCCCCAGACATTGTGTCCGTGAGCAGCACTCCAACTGGGAATGATTCTTGGCTTTGAGAAGGATTACAGTGTAGCGATTGACCTGTATCTCCTCCATGGTCAGCAGACACCCATGTTGGGAGGAAACTGGTGTGGCGCTGAAGCAGAGCAGAGGGGCTGAATGGCCTGTTTCTGTGCCTGAGGCTACTGTGTCCTGAAATAAGGATCAGAGCCAAGCTCATGATGCAGCAGCATTGTCCCTCGCCCAGGAGAAGGAGAAGAGGACTGTGGAGTGTCTGAGCATGGGTGGTGTCATATGTGGAGGCAGGCATCAGGTCTGGGAAAGGAGTTACGGGCGAAGGACTGGTATTCCTTGAGTAGTCCTTGCATTGTGTTGCTCATACCATACCTGAGAGATCAGTGTGTTTCTCCTTGTTTGCCTCCTACACCAGATGTGAGGTGAAAGTGACTGCGTTTGACATTAAACAATTTGGGAGGCTGAGGGGTGACCTTACAGAGGTTTATAAAATCATGAGGGGCGTAGATAAGGTGAAGGACAAAGATCTTTCCCCCAGGATGGAGGACGTCAAAACTAGGGGACACATTTATTTTTCAGTGCTTTGAAAAGGACATGAGGGGCGAATTTTGTTTTACGCAGAGTGGTTCGTATGTGGAATGAACTGCCAGAGGAAATGTTGGATGCAGGTACAGCTACAACTTTTAAAAGACGTTTTGGATAAGTGCAAGAATAGGAAAGGTTTGGAGGGATATGGGCCAAATACAAGCACATGGGACTAGTTTAGTTTGGGAACATGGTCGATGTGGGCATAAGATGACAGAAGAAAGATTAAAAGGGACCTAAGGGACAACTTTTTCGTGCAGAGGGTGCTGCGTGTATGGAACAAGCTGCCAGAGGAAGTGGTGGAGGCTGGTACAATTACAACATTTAAAAGGCATCTGGATAGATCTGAATAAAAATGGTTTAGAGAGATATGGGATAAATGTTGGCAAAGGGAGCTAGATTAATTTAGATATCTGGTCAGAGTTGACTAGTTGGGGCTGAAGGCTTCGAGCAACTTTGGCAAAACCAGTCAGTGTGAATTGGTGGGGCTAGGGTTGGTGAGTGGGGAGAAGAATTTCTGTTGGTTGCAGTCATTCGTAGCAGTTGGCTATTGGAGGTCAGTTGTTTTAGTCCTGGGACGTCTCTGCAGGAGTTCCTCAGGGTAGTATCCTAGGCCCAGCCATCTTCAGCTGCTTCATCAATGACTATCCCTCCACTTTAAAGTCTGGAAGTGGGGATGTTTGCTGATGATTCCACAATGTTCAGCACCATTTGGGACTTGTCAGATACTGATTCCATTATCTAGGATTTTTATATTGGAGTGCTTATAAAATAGTAGTGGAATCGGCCTCTGTCAGCATTTACAGAATGGAATTTGTGTTCAACAAATTACTAGAATTCTTTTGAGGATGTAACTTGTAGAGTTGATTGGTGAAGATAGAATGCAACTTATTTGGACTTTCAGAAGGCTTTTCATGGAAGAAATTAAAGTGTGTGTGAGGCATTGGGAATGGTGTATTGAGATGAATAGAAAGTTAGTTTACAGACAAGAAACAAAACGTGGGAATAAATGGGTCTTTTCCTGAATGGAAGGCTGTGACTAGTGGGGTCAGTCCTAGGACTCCAGCTATTCACTGTATCCGTCAGTGATTTAGTTGAGGAAACTATATATATAATATCTGAAACTTTGCCGATGAGACAAAACTAGGTGGAAGGGTCAGCTGTGAGGATGATGCAGAGATGTTGTAATGTGATGTGGACAGGCTGAGTGAGTGGGCAAATACATGGCAGCTGCAGTATAACATCGACAGATGTGAGGTGATCCACCTTCGTAGCAAAAGTCGGGGGGCTGGTTATTATTTGGCTGTAAACTAAGAGAGAGGAGAATGTTCAACGAGACCTGGGTGCCCTCGTGTGCCAGTCGCTGAAAGTAAGTGTGCAGCTACGGCAGGTGGTAAAGAAAGCAAACTGTTTGCGAGAGGATTAGAGTACAGGAGTAAGGATGTCATGCTGCAATTGTACAGGGTCTTGCTGAGGCCGCACCTGAAATAGTGTTTAGCTTTGGGTTCCTTATCTGATGGAGGATGATTCTGCTGTAAAGGGAGCACAGCAAAGGTTTACCAAATTGATTCCAAGAATAGCAGGACTGACATTTGGAGAGAGATTGAATACTTAGGATTGTACTCACTTGAGTTTAGAAGAATGGGGGAATATGAGAATTTTACAGATTTCAACAGGATGAGGTAGGTTAGATACATTAATGATGATCTTGATGGTGGGAGAGTCCAGGACCAGGGCACATAGTTTAAGGATAAGGGGTAAACTTTTTAGGATCGAAATGGGGAGAGGTTCCTTCTGCCAGAGAGTGATGAACCTGTGGAATTCACTACCACAAAGCAATTGAGGTGAGAACATCGATAATAAAATGAGGCTGAATGAACTGAGCAGGCCCAGCAGCATCTCGGGAGCACAAAAACTGACGTTTCGGGCCTAGACCCTTC
The DNA here is from genome assembly GCF_030684315.1 of Stegostoma tigrinum. Lineage (NCBI taxonomy): Eukaryota > Metazoa > Chordata > Chondrichthyes > Orectolobiformes > Stegostomatidae > Stegostoma > Stegostoma tigrinum. The sequence goes on from NC_081400.1 coordinate 5,797,415, forward strand.
ATCAGAGAGGGTGATGGGGTGAGGGTTCTGGAATAAATAGGGAGAGAGGGGGAGGCGGACTGTAGGTGGAGAGGAGAGTATAGGTAGGGAGGGGATAGGTCAGTCCAGGGAAGACGGACAGGTCAAGGAGGTGGGATGAGGTTAGTAGGTAGGAGATGGAGGTGCAGCTTGGGGTGGGAGGAAGGGATGGGTGAGAGGAAGAACAAGTTAGGGAGGCAGAGACAGGCTGGACTGGTTTTGGGATGCAGTGGGTGGAGGGGAAGAGCTGGGCTGGTTGTGTGGTGCAGTGGGGGGGAGGGGACGAACTGGGCTGGTTTTGGGATGCGGTGGGGGAAGGGGAGATTTTGAAACTGGTGAAGTCCACATTGATACCATTGGGCTGCAGGGTTCCCAAGCGGAATATGAGTTTCCGTTCCTGCAACCTTTGGGTGGCATCATTGTGGCACTGCAGGAGGCCCATGATGGACATGTCATCTAAAGAATGGGAGGGGGAGTTGAAATGGTTTGCGACTGGGAGGTGCAGTTGTTTATTGCGAACTGAGCGGAGGTGTTCTGCAAAGCGGTCCCCAAGCCTCCGCTTGGTTTCCCCAATGTAGAGGAAGCCACACCGAGTGCAATGGATACAGTATACCACATTGGCAGATGTGCAGGTGAACCTCTGCTTAATATGGAAAGTCATCTTGGGGCCTGGGATAGGGGTGAGGGAGGAGGTGTGGGGGCAAGTGTAGCATTTCCTGCGGTTGCAGGGGAAGGTGCCGGGTGTGGTGGGGTTGGAGGGCAGTGTGGAGCGAACAAGGGAGTCACGGAGAGAGTGGTCTCTCCAGAAAGCAGACAAGGGTGGGGATGGAAAAATGTCTTTGGTGGTGGGGTCGGATTGTAGTTGGCGGAAGTGTTGGAGGATGATGCGTTGTATCTGGAGGTTGGTGGGATGGTATGTGAGAACGAGGGGGATCCTCTTTGGGCGGTTGTGGCGGGGTGTGATGGATGTGTTGTGGGAAATGCGGGAGACGCAGTCAAGGGCGTTCTCGACCACTGGGGGGAAAGTTGCGGTCCTTGAAGAACTTGGACATCTGGGATGTGCGGGAGTGGAATGCCTCATCGTGGGAGCAGATGCCGTGGAGGCGGAGGAATTGGGAATAGGGATGGACTTTTTGCAGGAGGGTGGGTGGGAGGAAGGAGGTGTATTCTAGGTAGCTGTGGGAGTTGGTGGGCTTGAAATGGACATCAGTTACAAGCTGGTTGCCTGAGATGGAGACTGAGAGGTCCAGGAAGGTGAGGGATGTGCTGGAGAATGCCCAGGTGAACTAAAGGTTGGGGTGGAAGGTGTTGGTGAAGTGGATGAACTGTTCGAGCTCCTCTGGGGAGCAAGAGGCAGCGCCGATACAGTCATCAATGTACCGGAGGAAGAGGTGGGGTTTGGGGCCTGTGTAGGTGCGGAAGAGAGACTGTTCCACGTAACCTACAAAGAGGCAGGCATAGCTGGGGCCCATGCCCTAACCCATTCTTCCTCTCACCCATCCCTTCTTCCCACCCCAAGCCGCACCTCCATCTCCTACCTACTTACTAACCTCGTCCCACCTCCTTGACCTGTCCGTCTTCCCTGGACTGACCTATCCCCTCCCTACCTCCCCACCTATACTCTCCTGTCCACCTATCTTCTTTTCTCTCCATCTTCGGTCCGCCTCCCCCTCTCTCCCTATTTATTCCAGAACCCTCACCCCATCCCCCTCTCTGATGAAGGGTCTAGGCCCGAAACGTCAGCTTTTGTGCTCCTGAGATGCTGCTGGGCCTGCTGCGTTCATCCAGCCTCACATTTTATTATCTTGTATTCTCCAGTATCTGCAGTTCCCATTATCAGTGAGGTGAGAACATTGTGCTTTGAAGAAGGAGTTAGGTGTAGCTGTTGTGCCTAAAGAGATTCCTTGATGTTCAATGGCATTACCATCACTGAATCCCTCACTATTAATGTCCTGGGGGTTTCCATTAACCAGCAACTAAACTGGCCAACCTGTCCAAATACAGTGGCTACAAGAACAGGTCAGACGCTAGGCTAGGAATCCTATAATAAGAACTCCCCGTGTGACTCCTACCCCCACCACCAAGCATGTCCCACCATCGACAAGGCACAAGTCAGGACTGTTTTAGAATACTCCCCACTTGCCATGGATGAGGGCAGATCCAACAACACTCAAGAAGCTTGACACTGTCCAGGGTGAAGCAGCCTGTTTGATTGGCACCACGTCCACAGGCGCGCACTCACTGTGCCACCGACGCTCAGTTGCAGCAGTGTGTACCGTCTACAGACCGACTGCAGCGATTCACTGAGGTTCCTTAGACAGCACGTTCCAAACCCATGACCTCTACCCCTTCGAAGGACAAGGACAGTAGATACATGGGAACACCAGTCCCCTGCCATTTCTCCTCTGAGCCCAATACACACGCATACACTATCCTGACTTGGCCATTCCTCCAGGATCAAAATCTTGGAACTTCCCTCCCGAACGGCACTGTGCAGGGTGTTAGGAAGCATCTCACCCCTTACCTTCTCAAGGAGGGGGCAGTTAGGGACGGAGAATAAAACAGGACCAGCCATCATTACCCACATTCCCCCTCCCTGAATGATTTAAATAGATTAAAATATCCAAATCAACAAGATTAATGTAAGCAGTCCCCGAAGGGGCCCTGCAGTGAAAGACATCAAAGGAAACTCATCAGATTTAAATTCCAGAGTATCATTTTGTGGGGTGCAGACTCCACACAAACAGTCACCCAAGACTGGAATCGAGCTCAGGTCACTGTGAGGCAGTAGGGCGAACCACTGAGCCACTGTGCTGCCCTAAAAATCCTTTTCTCTTTTAGGCATCAAGATTAAGTACAGGCCCCAGGATGCCGGGGAGAACATAATGGTTGAAAGATAATTGTAGAGGTATACAAATGGGAAGGGTCCAAAGGGCCAATTGCTGGCAGACAGGACTAGATTAATTTAGGACATCTGGGTCGGCATGGACGAGCTGGACCGAAGGGCCTGTTTCGATGCTGTGTATGACTATAATTCAACCACCATGGTTCCCATCTGTCGGGAAATCCTTGTTTCTGTAATCTTTCTCTATTTACTTCCCCTGTTTACCTGCTACTCCTGCTGTGGCCAACTGCAGCTCATCCCTCCCTACCCCCAATCAAACGCCCTGCACTTTACTATTTATGGTTCCTGACCTTTGGTCGAATACTCGTATTGGCATTTTAGCAACTTTTTTTTAACCCCACCCAGAAAATATTCGGCAAGGAAGTGACAAATGATTGCGTGGTAAGGTATGAGCGGGTGGGGGTGGTTGTTTGCATGGGTTAATGATCAGTGTTCTTGCATTGGGCCATGCACATTGCCTGCAGCCTTACTCTGCTTGTTTTGCCCCAGCGATCTAAATCTGCAGCCTGAGCTCATGGTTCTAAAAAGATGTCTCTGGGTGTTGTTGACAGAGCTGTGCCACCACAAGGGACAGTGAAGGGAGGGCAACAGCTGCTGCCAGCCCCAGTGCTGAAATTGGGATTTGCCCAATTTCCAGGGCTCTGTCTCCTTCCCCGGTCCAGGGCCCAGTTTCAGGCAGGCCCTGGGGACCTCATGTGGCATGCAGACGGTCATCTAGCCAGGGTGTCTCCGCGAAAGGCTTTTGCAGTTGCGGTCCGGCCAAATCATTCAGCTGCATTTGTGAGCCGATGTTTCAGCTTTACTGTATGAATAAAGCAGCCACTAACACCGCCCCTGAACTCTGATGTCTGAGTTGTGGTTGTCAGACGAGAGAGGGTGACAGAGTCAGGCAGGGAGTGTAGGGATTTCAGGGAGTTACTGAGGTGGGGGCGGGTGGTTGAATCCTCAGATGAGAATCAGTTTTAAAAAAAGACACACTGACATAGACCACAGACGTTACAACCCACTGTTGAGTCATGTCCAGATTTCTCTTGAGTGTAGTGACAGGATGGTTTCTGTTCCTTCTGATTTGTGAGTAAACCTCTGTTTTTTACGAGTGGTCTATGTTTGACAGCAAACCTCAGACTGGAGGCCTGGTCTCCTCTGCAGAGACCAGCGTATTAGACTTGCACTACACGGGCATGTGCGCACACAGTCTGAGCACTTTCCAGTTGCTATGCTTTAGATGGGGAGCACAGTCACACAAACGCACACAAGAATAGCAGGTCAGAGTTGTAGTTTGCTAGCCCTCCATAAACAGTCTCCACCCTTTCCAGGTATTTTGTACATTTCTTGCCCTTTTAGCCTGCCATCATTCGGATTCGAGGCTTCCCCTTGAGTCAGGGGCTGTAGGTCTCCAGATTTGCCCTTCCCTCATCACTCTACAATCCAGCGGCCTCTGATGAAAGAATGACCCTCAGTTAAGGAAACCAAAACCGTGCAATTCTCTCTTTCTAATGTCTTGTGTATGGTTGTAGCAAGACTTCTTCTATACTCCAGCTCCATTGTAGGGAAGACCAGCATTGTATTGGCCTTCCCAATTAGAGTCATAAGTTGTACAGCATGGAAACAGACTCTTCAGTCCAACTCGTCCACGCTGACTAGATATCCTGAATTAACCTAGTCCCATTTGCCAGCATTTGGTCTATGTCCCTGTAAACCCTTCCTATTCATATAACCATCCAAATGCCTTTTAAATGTAATTTTACCTGCCTCGCCCACTTCCTCTGGCAGCTCGTTCCATACACGGACCACCTTCTGCATGTAAAGGTCCCCCCTTTTAAATCTTTCCCTTCTTACCTTAAACCTATGCCCCTGTAGTTTTGGACTTCCCTATCCTGGGGAAGAGACCTTAGCTATTCACACTATCTATGCCCCTCAGGCTTTGATCAATCTCTATAACGTCACCCTGTAGCCTCTGACACTCCAGGGAAAATAGGCCCAGCCTATTCAGCCCTCCCTTTAGCTGAAACCGCCCAAACCTGGTAACATCCTTGTAAATATTTTCTGAACCCTTTCAAGTTTAACAACATCTTTCCTATAGCAGGGAAACCAGAATTGAACGTAGTATTCATTTGCCGTACCCGTGTGCTGATTTGTATTTCACATACAAGGACACATAGTTATTCTTACTGTCTGAGCGGGCAACCTCACACTTTTCTACAGTACACCACATCTGCAAAGTTTCTGCCCACTCACTTTCACCTGTCTGTTCCATCACAACTTGCTGATGGTACAGAGGCAGGTGGGACAGCAAATTTGGCAACAACGCAGTTTCTACTCCAGCACCCCTACATCCGAGCCGTCAGATGTAGATTGTGTATAGTTGGGGTACCCGGAACTGATCCCTGATCTATTAGCTAACCTTAGAATGATCCATTTGTATTGATTCTCTGGTTGGTTGACCAATTTTTTATCCTGCCAAAATATCACTTGTATCCTGACTGTTTTATATCTTGCCTTATGGAAATTCAGATCTGCTACGACTTCATTTTCCCCTTTATTCTTCTATATCCTTAAAGAACCCTCATAATTTTGGCAAAGACAATTTTCCTTTCACCAAACCATGTTGACTCTGTCTGATTTATATTTTGATTTCTAAGTGTCCTTTTTTTTGTCTTCTATCCCAAAGGTCAATGCAAATTCCTGAAAGTACCTGCAGTAGAGTTGTAAGCACAGAAACAGACCCTTCAATCCAACTCACCCATGCTGACCAGATATCCAGAATTAATCTAGTTGCATTTCCTTGTTTTGGATTCAGAATTTGCTATTTACTCTTTTATTGGCTGATTTTCTCTTTTACTCCAATTTTTCCTTCTGTTTTATTCATCCTTTACTGGTTTCTAAAATTTTCATAATCTTCAGGCTTGGCTTTGCATCTTTGTGCATCTTTTCATGAATGCTGCCCTTAAACCTTTCTTTGGGTAGGGTGGTAATCTCCACCTGGTCTCTGCTTCTCAGTGGAATATATCTTGTTGTTGAGTTGCTAAAAGATCTTATAAGGTCTTCCACTTATAACCTGCCTTTTAATCTGTTTTCTGTGTCCACTTCAGCCAACACTGCCTTCACTCTTACCCTATTACTGCTTTAAGTTTACGCAGTGAAACAGGATATATCATTGGAGGTTTTCATAATGTAGGAAGGACCTAATTTGAGCTAAATTGAATACCTAAATAATGTGTTGAGGTGTGAACCAGGCAGCAGAAGTTCTGGTCATTGTAACACACAGTTTGATCTAAATGCCAGTGCAGTCTGAATGCATGTAGTGAACAATAGATCTTGTTTTTGAAATAAAGTATTTTAAGCTTGCTGCAAACTGTCTGGTGCAGCACTTTGACCTTCTGGGGCGCCTCAACACTTGTAAAACTTACAAAAGGTCACTTTAGCCCTGAAAACTGTGGGTTCGTTGTTTGATCACGTTTTTAAACCCAGGCCCCTGTCCTCTCAGGAAGATAGGTGATGGGGCACTGAATGACCTTGCAGAGTTTTAGAGCTGTACAGCATGGAAACAGATCCTTTGGTCTAACTCATCCATGCCAACCAAATATCCTAAATTAATCTGGTCCCATTTGCCAGAATTTGGCCCATATCCATCTAAACCCTTCTTACTCATGTACCTCTTTGATTCTGTTACGGCCACTGTGTTCTCACTGGCATCTTGGGGCCACTATTTATCCCTTGACGTCTAAAAGAGTCTTTTTAGGGCAGCACAGTGGTTAGCATTGCTGCCTCATGGTGCCAGGGACCCGGGTTTAATTCCAGCTTTGGGTGACTGTCTGTGTGGAGTTTGCACATTCTTCCCTCATGTCTCTATGGGTTTTCTCCAGATGTTCCAGTTTCCTCCCACGGTCCAAGTTAGGATGGATTAGCTGTGCTGGATTGGCCGTGCTAAATTGTCCCGTATTTCCCAGGGTATGCAGGTTAGGGTGGATTGGCTGTGATGAATTGCCTCATCCTGGCTGGGGATGTGCATGTTAGTTGAGTTAGCCATGGGAAATGTAGGGTTACACAAATAGGATAGTGAGGTGGGTCTAGTGGGACGCTGTTTGGCGGGTAGGTGTGGACTCAATGGGCTTATTGGCCTGCCTCCACAGTATAGGAATTCTTGAAGATCTGTGTCGTGATTGCTTTGCTGTTTGTGGGAGCCTGCTGTGCACATGTTTTGGCTGTGAGAATAGTGATGGTGGTGGTGGAGTTTCCTGAGGCATTGGTGGTAAAGCTGAAATCTTGAACCTCTGAAGAGGACAGGACCTCTTTCCCCAGGAGTGTTGCTGACTCCCAATGAGGAGCTGCCAAGGGCTTTGGAGAAGCGGACAGAAATGCAGGGCTTTGGACAGGTCACCAGTGCCACAGCCAATGGATAAGTCGGATCCCAGATTGAAATCTGGTCTGGTGGATATTTAAAGCAAAGAATTTAGTTAGTGTGGTGGTTATTCATTATTAAACATTATTAAATAAGGCTTCAGATTTTCTTTGGGAACTGAGTTATCATGGGTTAATCTTAGCATAGAAAATGCAACGGTTCAACATTTTGCACAGTTTGGGGTAGAGCTGACTGCAATCATTGGAAAAGAAGACAGATTTATTAAACAGAACAGCGAAATAATATAAACCTAACCAAATTGAGTTAACTAGATATAGAAGACAAGAAAACATCTAAAACAAGGTTTTGCTCTTTTCCTCAAGACCATCACTTTACAATGATTCCTTCGAATTCCATTTTGGTACAACAAACAAGGGCAGGGCTTAAGCAGTTAGTGATAGGGCCTTGTAGTGTTGTGGAACAGAGAGACCTAGAAGTACAGGTACATAATTCTTTGAAGTTTGTGTCACACACAAGAAGGTGGTTGGCACGCTTGCCTTCATTGCTTAGACCTTTGAGTGTAGGAGTTGGGGACATCATGTTGAGGTTGTATAGGACATTAGTGAGGCCTCTTCTGGAGCACTGTGTCCAGTTCTGGTCACTCTGGATATCATTAAACTGGAGAGGGTTTGGAACAGATTTACCAGGATGTTGCCGGGTATGGAAGGTGTGAGTTAGAAAGGTGAGGCTGGATATTCTGGGACGTATTTCACTGGAGTGTAGGAGGCTGAAGGATGGCCTTATACAAGTTTTTATAAAATCATGGGAGATAGAGATAGAGTTAACAGTGGCTGTCTTTTCCCTTGGGTGGACGATTTCAAAATTAGTGGGCACATTTTTATGATGAGAGGATTGAGATTTAAAAAGCCCTGAGACAATAATTTTTTTAAAGTGTTGTTCATGTATGGAATAAACTTTCTGAGGAGGTGGTGGATTTGGGCACAATTACAACTTTGAAAAGACATTTGGATAAGTACATGAATGGGAAAGGTTTGGAGGGATACGGACAGGAGTAGGCAGGTTGGACCAGTTTAGTTTGGGATTATGGTCAGCATGGACTGGTGGGACCGACATGTCTGTTTCTGTGCCGTATGACCCTGTGACTATGACTCTGACTCTGCCATTTGTGGCTCATTCTCCCTCTTTTCATTCCTGTCAATTGTGGTCTCCCCTTCCTTGAATACACTCAACTCTGAGAGCTTAGACTTTCTCAGCTTTTTAATTTATCACCAAACACTCCTGACCTGGAAGTTGCACAGGGGATGAAACCTTTCTACTGAATTAATTGTGCTCTCCCTGAACTGTTGTGGAGAGAAACTATATTTGCCTCAGCTGGGCCTCCTTCAAACTGACCAAAAACACTTGATTTTAGCTTGGAAAGACAAAAGACAAATCTTTGATCTTTCTGAATCCAACTAACACACCCCTCCTAAACCACACAGTAAAAACAGTAATCCATTGACGTTGCTGACTGACGCACTCTGAATTAGGTCACTATTCCAGAAGGAATGTGTGACCTAGTTACTCTTTTAAACCCTTCAGGAAAGTAAACAACCTCAAACCAGTTTCAGTTCCAAGTTCTCAAAATGATTATCTGCATGAAGTCAATCAGAATTCTCCAGCAAAGTCCCTGTTAGCTGTCTGTGCAGACTTGAGCGTGCATGGTCTTCCTGAGCTGAAATTGAGCATATTTCACAGAATAGCCACAGTATTAGAGCTCCCAGATCCCCCTTCCTCCTCAAAAGCAGGAAACTATAATCTAATATTTATTATTTTGCCCTAGTTTGCGCTGACCTTGTGTGTATTTTCTTTTGTCAGCCTTGAGTGAGCTTTAATTAGCTTCCCCAAATTTAAAACGGCACCCCCAACTCCTAACAGGACTGTACGTAAACCTCTGGTCTTATTCGGCACTGGTGATTTTCCACCCATCTTGTAACAGAACGTGATTCCTCCCCACCTGAACTATCCTGTCAGTACTGATGAGGAGCATCCACCATGGAGGAAGGGTTGAAAGAGTTAACTTTGGCAATCAGGCCGCACTGATGAAGTTTGTGTTCCCTTGAGTGTGTAAGATTAGGTTTTGATCTAATTGAAGGGTTTGAGATAATTAAAGAGATGGGATAGGGTTATCACAAGATGCTGTTTCCTTCTGGGGTATGAGCAAGAGGGCTGGAGTCCAGAATGGTTTGTGGGAGGTGGGTGTTAACTTAAAGGTGAAGAACCCACATACCACTTGCACCCCCCCTCGCCGGACCAATAAAATTGATGGAGTGGGTGTGGAGACTTAGGGGAGTAGACTGTTGTTGGATGAGGAACTAAGGTAGGTGCCTGGGGTTGAGAGACAGAACTCGGTTGTGATCTGATTGGACAGTGAGACAAACTGGAGGAGGCTTCAGTGGCCATCTCCTTCTGTGTAATCCTCAGTGACTAACATGGAAAATCCCTTCAATGTCTCTGTCGTGTGTGGTGGAGCTGGTTTTCCAACCTTCTGTGTTAATGGCACCTTATAAGACCCCTGGGCTCCTACAATTCCAAACATTCGGAATCCATGTAAAACCTGAGTAAGGTGAGTTGAAATTGAGGGGCTGAATGTCGAACTGTAGAAATGATAGAGCACAGAAACATCTGAGCTGCAGTGCCCCTTGTGGCTGCAGAGTTAATGTACTCAAAGCAAGCGGGCATTTATACTCAGGCAGTGTGTGTATACGTGTGTCAAAGTTATATTTATCCTTTCCTGCATCCCCCCTCAACTGTTTTTCCTCTCACTCTGCCTCGCACCATTTCATAGGACACGCAGGAGAAAGGGGCGATGAGCCCGGAGAAGGCAGAGGAAATCAAACTGAAAGCCAAGTATCCAGTGTTGGGTCTGAGACCTGGGGGCTCGGAGTTCCTGATGAAGAGACTGCAGAAAGGGGTAAGGAGCGTGTGGGGTGTGGAATGTGATACTGCGTGAGGCTGCAGATGGCACTCCCCGCTCTGATGGTTGCTACTTGCACATGAATACATATTCCCCTGACCAGAGTGCTGACACCCCAGGAGTCTGATCCCAGCTATCCCTGGGGACAGCTGCAGCTTAGCACTGAGCCCTGGGCTAGGTTGGGCTGTGACCCACACCCTTCCTGTTGCAGATTTGCTAGTTGGTGTTCGCACGCTGGAGCTCTGGTCTTTTTCACTGCCCTGTGCTACTTCCCTCAACCAGTCCTTGTGGGAGCATGTTCCCTCCTTAAGGACGTTCCCTCTGAATCCCCAGTTGGATTGATCAGTACAGGTAGTTCTCCTATGAAGCGATAATTGCGTTCTTGCGTGACCTTGCACTATAGAAAGTCACCCTTTAGAAAATTGCCACAGGAAATCATGTTATAGGAAAATTGCTATACCTGTACAGCAGAAAGTTTTTATATTATCCAAAAGAGTTCACTATTCATCAATCGCATTACAACTAATTCATGTTAACGAAATACATGTTATAGCAGAACTACCCATATCCAAGTTTGGTCAGGCCCCGCTGTCCAGTTCCCCTTGAATATCTGATTGGATTTACTAACAGCTGATCCCCCCCACTTCTGCTGTCATGCCATCCGTGACAAATTGGACACCTCTATTGTCCTGATATCAGATCACATCCCTCCACCAACTCCTCGGCCTTCCCTTTCCTGAAAGCAGATAGCCTTGTCCTATTCAGCCTTTCCCTGATTTGTTCCCATCTGATAGTTTTGGTATCTCCCTGGTCAGTCATGCTTGCTACTATCTCAATATCAGTTCGTAATGTGGAGCCTGGAACTGATCACTGTGACTCCTGAGTGGGGTCTAACCAAGGGTCGGCACAGGTTTAAACCCCCCAGCCCCCCTTTCTGGTTTGATTTTTAAATAATCGACCCTGTCAATGAGCTGTTGAAGGGGGAGACTGGATATAAAGACACAAGGGCGAAAGGAATCAAAGGATGAGGAAATGGCTGAGATTAAGAAGGGTTGGCAAGAGATCCGAGTGTCCCAACAACATTTCAGCCGAAAGGCTGAGTGATCTGCTTGCATGTGATAATTGCTAAGTAACTTTGCTGTCTTGCCTGCAAACCCCCAAACTGAGTGCACATGATTGTCCAATTAGTTCTCCCATCTCAACGCCCCTGAGTCTTACCCCTTCAACTATTTGTTTAATTCCACTCTTCAGGAAGTCCTGCTTGCATCTGCTCCCATTGTCCTTTCAGGACAGTTGCAAGTACTGCAGAAAGGGCTGGTACAAGGCAGGAGTGTGAGGGAATACTCCCCACTTGCCCTGGATGGGGGAAGTTCAACCCCCATCCAGGGACAAAGCAGTCCCCTCTTGGGTTGGCACCATATCCACAAGCACCCACTCCCTCTGCCACTAATGCCCAGTCGCAGCAGTGTGTACTGTGTACTATCTACAGCGTCTCCCCAAGGCTCCTTAGACAGCATCTTCCAAACCGGGGACCTTTACCCCCTGGAGGGGCAAGGACAGCAGGTACATGGGGACACCAGCCCCCTGCAAGTTCCCCTCTGAGCACCCAACATGTGCACCATCCCAACTGGAAATATATCGGTCATTGCTTCAGGGTCAAAATACTGGAACTCTCTCCCCAATGGCACTAAGCCCCTACACTGCAGGGGTGTTGGGTGGGTGGGGAATCTGCTGTGGGCCGAGATGGCTGCTCACCCCCACCTTCTTCATGTGGGGGAGGGGTCAATTAACAGGGATGGGGCGATTAAACGCTGATCTAGACTGCACCTCCCAGATCCCACAAGTCGGTCACACAGCAGCGACAGGGTCAGGTGCGAACATTGGGCCTCTCGGACCTGCCTGTCCTTTCCTCTTGGTTGTTGCTTCTCCCCCCACACACTGTCTGTCATTGTTTTCTCTATCTTTCTCACTCCCACCCCCCAATGTTTTCCCTTCCTTTTCGCCCTGCAGCAGAAGTACTTTGACTCCGGCGATTACAACATGGCAAAAGCCAAGATGAAGAACAAGCAGCCTCCAAACAGCGGCGCGGACAAGAACCTGGTGACGGGGGACCACATTCCAACGCCGGAGGACCTGCCGCAGCGGAAATCGTCTCTGGTCACCAGCAAGTTAGCGGGCTGACGTCAGCTCAGTGGCCGTGTGTTCCCGGCTAGGGTGGACATTTCACCTTCCCACGTAACATTGGAGGGGGTGGGAAGAACATTAGGTGCAGCCTAAATATTGTGATTTTTTTTTAAAAAGGAAAACAAATATATATATATATATATATATTATATATATCTCTGTACACAGAAAGGAAACACAAATTAAACCCAACAAATGGCCCTTGCACACTGGTGAAGCAACCAGATCTGATTGGGCTTCATTCCATTCACACTCACTCACACAACCCCGCCCCCCCATCTCACTCTCTGTGGCTCCCAACGTCTGTGAAAGAGAGGGTCAAGGAAGGATTGATGAGGGGCTGGGGGTTGCTGTTTGTACGCAAGTCCAGCATCTCCTCCCCACCCCCCTTCACTTCTTCCCCGCCCCCTCCGCCTCTGAGACAGGCCCTGAAATTTTGCATAGGTCGGCACTTTATTGGACACTTTTTAGAGACAGATAAAGAAATGCACAGTCGTAAACTTGAGTTTTAAAAAATGAAATGAGCCGTGAGGGGGTTATTTAGGGTATTGTGTTTTTGTTCCCCCCCCCACTCAGTCTGGTGTGCATGTGTTTTGTTTTTCAATTTAAATCAACTCTGCTATTGTCCTGACTGTTTTTAAAAACCTGGCTAGACTTCTCTGGCTGCTGCAACTTTTTGTTTGTGACCATGTGTGTAAGCCTTTTGACACTCGTTGCAGCGGGGAATGGTTCCACGACTTGCCCAAAGCATACCGGCTGCCTAGGCTAGACTGACCACCACCTTCCCCCTCCCCGACTTGTCGTCATGTGTATCAACACGTTGCGAGATGCTGCTCTGTCCTTTTGCCAAAAGCAGAACAGAAACAAATGTATGTTGGGCATTTCTAAGGAGCAGGTGTAGATCCTTACTGTCCCTCTGGCCCATTATGTTGTTCAATACGTTTAGAGCTGATCATCTGCCTCGGTACCATTTCCTTCCCCACATCCCAATATCTAGTCACGAGAGCAGAAATCTCCACCCGTTGCAGACCCCAGGAGAGTTGAAACTTGTCAACGCTCTCTTCTCTCCTGCCCATCTCTTGTGACATTTTGACAGGATAGTGATTTTTTTTTTATTTTGAGTGGAGCAGTTAAAGGGAGAGGATTGGCTAGATGTTTGGTTACGGGGTGTGGAGGGTGTGAATAACACTTCTAACTTCCCCCCCCGCCCCACCGCATGGCCGCTCCCTGCAGCGTGACTGTTGACATGGGAAAGTTGCACAGGACAAATGTTTGATGCTGTAATTGGTCGAGAGCTGCATAAATGCTGGCTAAACTTGGGGTTGGGGGTGGGTAGTTTTGGGCTTTTAAGAGCTTGTCTGGCTCCACTTGCAGTAGAGCCACTTAACACTTGTCCTTGTTTAGCGAGATGGAAATGGCAGAATCTATAAACCTTCAAATCCAGAGCAAGTCAGCCCTGTTTGGTTTTTTTTGCGGCTGAACCCCATGGAGTGCTGTGTTGGTTTTAATTGATTCACCACCTCACCCCACCCATGTAATTTTCTCTCTTTGTTTTTTTTTTGATTTGGGTAAGATGTGTGGCCCTGTCCAGGTACAGATCTCAGGAGCCTGTCCTCAGGTAGCAAACCCCCCCAGTCTGGGGTGCAACGGACACAGAGAATCTGGCAATTTTAACCCGGATGGCATACAGAGCCTTGAAACTGGACCTGAAACCATGCTGTGCGAGCATTTTACTTCCTGTCTGGGCCAATGGAGGAGTGGGGGAGCTATGTGACTACTTATAAATCTGGCTGTGAGAGAGTTTCCTCAAAGAATTAGTAGTGGCTCAGCCTGCCTCTGACCACCACAGCCCAAAAATAGGATACTAGCTGCTTATCTCTGAAGCTGCATATGTTTATATTTTCTTTAAAAAAATACGCACAAATTTGAAATGGTGGTGGTTCCGAAGGGGTTTCTCCTGGGAAATGTTAGAAAGTTTTGGTGCAAGGTGACATTAGACTGTGAAGGTTGGGCAGAGGGCAGGTGGGAGGGGAGTGCTGTGTCTATAGCCCATATCCTACATGTATGTCTCAGCCACTGGGTAGGTTGGGTGGAGAAGAAATCTTGCGAGATCCATCCAGTAGGGAAAGCAACTTCAGCGTGACTGTTGACATAGTAAAATTGAACGGAACTTTGCCTTGAGTGAGGCATCCCTTGACCCGTGCGCGCTCCCTCTTGCTGTTGTTGGCGGTGGATTCTCTCCCTTTCCGAGCACTGTGTCTCCCTTTGTCACCCCCTTCCCCAGGATATGGCTCGGTACACTCTCGCAACATGTGTCTGCCCCCTGCTTTGTTGACTGCTCATTCCTCCCAGCCCTTGACTTTCTCCTTGTCTGTCGGGGCTCTGTTCTCCTGACTGGAGATTGGCGTCTGTTTACCCCACCCCGTGACCTCGCTGCCACCCCCAACTTTCACAGCTGAGACCCACCCAGATTGAATTCCACCTGCACATTTTGTTTCTCTGCCCCTTCAGAGTCCTGCTTGTGTTGGTGAAGAGTTGCAGGCTATGCATCGGGAGGAGGTGTGTCACCGAGGCCTGAGGCAGCTTTGCTGCGTTCCAGAAAACCCACGTGGAATTGAGTGTTTGAGAGAGTTGCTATTCTAGATAACTGTCTGATAATGGGTCAGCCTTTGGAAGGTTCCTGGGATTAGGAAGTAACTGGACTGGCTGCAGACTCTGAAGTGATAGGTGTGGGGCCAAGCAGGTGTGGCTCTCTGACAGAGCAACTGGAGCGAAGACATGCCCTTAGCTGAGGGGAGAGGGGGCTTTGGGCTCTGTCTGAGGAACTGGCCTTGGCCGAAGTTGGACCAATGGGAATAAACTTCTGTGCGCTCCCCAATGCGCAAAGGTCCTCGTTAGGTGGTCTGGGCAGAGTCCCCCACCACAGGGTAGAAGGTACATATTGCCTGAAGCACAGTGGATAGGCTGAAGACAGCTTTACTCTGTCTGGCCCCATGCTCTCCCTGTCCTGGGAATGTTTAATGGAGACAGTATTGAGGAAGCTTTACTGTGCACCTAACCCTGTCCTGGGAGTGTTTGATGGCCGGGCTAGGGGGGGGAGCAGTGTAGAGGGAGCTTTACTCTGTCTACTCCTGTGCTGTCCCTGTCCTGTGAGTGTTTGATGGGGGTGCAGAAGAGAAACCTTGCTGGCCCAGCCCTGTAAGCTGACACTGAGCCGGCCGGGTGGAATGTGGTTTTGTTCTATGAGTTGGTGTGAAGGCTGTGTCTCCCACTGGAGCGGTGTCCCAGCTGCTGAATTGTAACCAAGAGCCTTGGTTAGCGTGGATGTGACTAAGTTGACAATTGTTGGGCCCTTTTCACTTCAGCAGCATGGAAGCTCCTGTGAGCTTGGCGCAGCATTCCTGCTTAGGTCCCCCTCCCTACAGACCACTGGTTGACTCTATGCTGGATCGCTGCGTGTGCTGGTGACTGCCCCCCCCCCCCCCCAACACACCCACACACGCAAAACTGCATTTCCCTCACCTTTTCATGAGTCAAACTGGGTAGGAGGACTGTTTGTGCTTCCCTCCTGCTCTGGGAATGACCCTGTTATCCCCAAAACGTGGGACATGGCCCCAGCCAACAAAGGCAAGCATGGAGCATTAGTGGAGGCTGGCTCCGATTTCCTAGGGTGGGCAAGTATTCCCCCCCCCCCCCCCCCCCCCCCCCTACCCTCAGCCTGGTGACAACATCACTACGTTGACTCTATGTGACCCTAATACTCCTCCACCTGGTTCAACCTGTAGAGAAATCGGATAAATCTGAAGGATACAGGTGGCGAAATTGAGGTGGAGGGGGCATATCCTCCTATTTCCTTGCCTGTCATCACTTGTGTGGTAACCTCCGGCTCATGGTGAGAGCTTGAGGGCCACTGACTGAGAAACGGAGCGTCGAGAGGTGGTACACACGGTGTGTGGGGCCAAGGGGCGGTGATAGTAGGACAACATATCTCAAACCAAACTGTACCATGGAGAAGTCAGAACGAGTGAGCTAATAAATTGTGACCCCGCCCCCTCACCTGTGAGGGTAAAATGAGGGGAGAACTCTGGAATTTCATGATCATTGCCTATAATGTAAAATTACTTCTGTTTCATAGTGTAGGTAGAAGCAGCAAGCAAGTTTTTTTTGTCAGTATTTGAAATAAATTTTACATCGTTTTACTGGTTACCCAGTGTGTGTGTTCATGATGCCGCATGGGGTCTTAGCATAGACACTCTGTTCGGATGGTGCAGGACATTGGGTTTGCAGTTTTCACAATGCCTGCCACACTCTTGCACCTCTAATCTCCATGTCCCTGTAAAGGAGGTCATCCCTTCCTGGTACTGCCTTGTATTAGTGTCAGTACTGAGGGAGCAGGCACTGTCAGATGGTTAGTGCTGAGGGAGTGCTGTACTGTTGGAGGGTCGGTGCTGAGGGAGTGGGCATCATCAGATGCTCGTTGCTGAAAACATAAGTATCAATCTCTGATATAACAAGGTGTAGAGCTGGATGGACACAGCAGGCCAACCAGCATCAGAGGAGCAGGAAAGCTGACATTTTGGGTCTGGACCCATTTCTAAAGAAAGGTCCAGACCCAAAACGTCAGCTTTCCTGCTCCTCTGATGCTGGTTGGCCTGCTGTGTTCATCCAGCTCTACACCTTGTTATCTCAGATTCTGCAGTTCCTGCTATCTCTGTATCAATCTCTGATCGTTGTTTGAGGAAGACAGACCCAACGTGTTATTACCCATTGCCTGTAAAAGTTCACTCCTTCTTGAATGATCTTCACAAAATGTATAGAATTTATCTTGTGTTTCCATAAAGTGAGAAAACTGTCACTGGACGGAGTGAGTTCTTTATGTTTCATCCTTCTCCCCTTTCCAAATGTACTCAGTGGGCATTGCTGAACAATTGCTTGTTGTGGTTTGGACGGTATTGCTATGCCTTGCCAGTACAGAAATGGACCATTGTTGCTGTGGTACATTAGAGGTGGAGAATGTGCGGTAGGGTCTGTGATGACAGACCACCATCTGGTGGTGGACTTCCCTCTTCCTTGGGTCACAGAGTCATACAGCATGAAAACAGACCCTTCAGTCCATGTTCCCAAGGTAAACATTGTAACTGCACCCATATCCACCACTTCCTCTGGAAGTTCATTCCACACACTAATAGCTGTTTAAAAAAAATTCCCCCATGTCCTTTCTAAATCCTTCTCCTCTCACCTTTAAAATATGCCCCCTAGTTTTGAACTGCCCCACCCTAAAGAAAAGACATCTGCCATTCACCTTGTTTATCCCCTTCATGATTTTTATTGACCACAATAAGGTCACCCCCCCCCCCCCCCCCCCACCCATGCTCCAGTGAGAAAAGTCCTAGCCTATCCAGTCAATTTTTACATCTCAAACCCTCCATTCCTGGCAACATCCTGGTAAATCTGAACCCTTTGCCTGCTTAATAATATTGTTCCCATAACAGGGTGACCAGAACTGCACACACTATTCCATAAGGGGCCTCACCCACATAATGTCTCAAATCCTGTACTCAAGTTCTGAGGCAGGGTCAGTGGACCCAAAATGTTAACTCTTTTATTCCTTCACAGAGATGCTGCCAGACCTGCTGAGCTTTTCCAGCAACTTTGTTTTTGTTTCTGTACTCAAAACGTCTGAGCAATGAAGGCAAGCGTGCTAAACGTCTTCTTAACCATGTTGTCTATCTGTGACACAAACTTTAAAGAATCATGTACCTGAACCCCTAAGTCTCTGTTCTATAGCACCATGCAGAGTCCTACCATTAACTGCATAATTCATGCCCTTTGTTTTTTTTACCAAAATGCAACTCCTTGCATTTATCCAAATTAGTTTCCACCTTCCACTCCTCAGCCAATTGATCAAGATCTCTGGAATCTTAGATAACCTTCTTCGCTGTCCACTATACCAACAATTTTCCTCACACACATAGCGATGTTTTCAAAGATCCTACTTCGGAGGAAGAGCGCTCCAAAAAAAAATGACCAGCGAGAGAACATTCCTCCTTGAGCCCATTTCAAATAGGTGACCTCTGATTTTGAAGCAGTGTTTGCTTGTTCTATAATCCCTCATAACAAGAAATATCCTCGCAATGTCCAAAGCAGCAGCTCACCAGCACCTTTTCAAGGAGCATATACAGATAATGCTAGCCCAGCCAGAGATGCTAATGTCCCTCTAGTAAATTTAAAAACAAATCCGTGGCTTGGTTAGGATCACTATATGTTAAGCTCACTGATAGATCACCACATGCTCCTCCCTTCTTGTGTGACAAGACCTGAGTGTCATGGTGTAACAGTCTCCAAAGGTTGGCATGTAGGTGCATCAGGTAGTGAGGAAAGTTAACAGCATGCTGGCCTTCATAGCGAGAAGATTTCAGTATTGGAGTAGGGATGTCTTGCTGCAGTTATACGAGGCCTTGATGAGGCCACACCTTGAGGATTGTGTGCAATATGGGGGTCTCCTAGTCTTAGGAAGGACCTTCTTGAATTTGAGGGTGTCCAGCAAAGGTTCAACAGACTGATTCCCAGGATGGCAGGACTGACATATGAGGAAAGACTGGCTCGACTGGGTTTCTACTGGCTGTAATTTAGAAGCATGGGGAGGGCAATCTCATAGAAACATAAAATCCGGATGGGACTGCACAGGCTAGATGTGGGAAGAATGTTCCTGATGTTGGGGAAGTCCAGAACTCGGGGATCACAGTCTAAGAATAAAGGAGTAAGCCATTTAAGACAGAACAGGAAGAATTTCTTCACTCGGAGAACTGTGAACCTGTGGGATTCTCTCCCCCAGGAAGCAGTTGGGGCCAGTTCATTAGATATAACCAAGAGGGAGCTGGACGTGACCCTTGCGGCTAAAGGGATCAAGGGGCATGGAGAGAAAGTGGGAATGGGATACTGAGATTGCATGATCAGCTGTGATTGTACAGAACGGTGGCGCAGGCTCATGAGCCAAATAGCCCACTCTGGCATCTGTTTTCTTCAAGAGCATGTCTTTCCCTCATGGAGGACATCATCGACTTCTACTTTCAGATGTATCCAACGTCTCCCAGGTTGAATCACTGCTGCCAACATCACCACCACCTCCACCCATGTGTGGTGTAGGGACACAATGCCATTAGGGAGAGGGTTCCAGGATTTTGACCCTGAAGGAATGGCCGATATATTTCCAAGTCAGGACAGTGTGCGTGGGTGTGGGGTTCTGAGAGAAACTTGCAGGGTGCTGGTATTCCCATGTATCTGCTGCCCTTGTCCTTCTAGGTTTGGAAGATACTGATGTTGGTGAACTGATTGTATATATTGGAACTGGGAAGGATTGTGACCAATGCTAGTATGTCCTCAATCCCTTTTGGGATTTAACCCCAGGAGTTCCTGGATCACTGGGGGAAGGTCGTGTCCTACTGGTATTGCCATGACTCTAGTCATCCAACAACCTTATATGGACAGTGCCTGCTCCCTCAGTGCTGACCCTCCGACAGTGCGGCACTCCCTCCGTGTGGACACCGACAGCGCTGACCCTCTGACAGTGCGGCACTCCCTCCGTGTGGACACCGACAGCGCTGACCCTCTGACAGTGCGGCGCTCCCTCCGTGTGGACACCGACAGCGCTGACCCTCCGACAGTGCGGCACTCCCTCCGTGTGGACACCGACAGCGCTGACCCTCTGACAGTGCGGCACTCCCTCCGTGTGGACACCGACAGCGCTGACCCTCTGACAGTGCGGTGCTCCCTCCGTGTGGACACCGACAGCGCTGACCCTCCGACAGTGCGGCACTCCCTCCGTGTGGACACCGACAGCGCTGACCCTCTGACAGTGCGGCACTCCCTCCGTGTGGACACCGACAGCGCTGACCCTCTGACAGTGCGGCGCTCCGTCAGTGCTGACCCTCCAACAGCGCGGGCTCCCTCAGTGTGGACCCTCTGACAGTGCCCGCTCCCTCAGCACTGACCCTCCAACAGCACCTGCTCCCTCGGCGCTGACCCTCCGACAGTGCCGGCTCCCTCAGCACTAACCCTCCGACATCACCTTGCTCCCTCAGCGCTGACCTCCCAACACTGACCGCTCTTTTGGTGCTGACCTTCCGACAACAACCACTCCTTCAGCACTGACTCTCCAATGGTGCCTGCTCCATCGGCGCTGACCCTGCAACAGTACAGCAAGTGTTTTGGTGACTTGGGTTGAAACCCCAGCATGGCAGACAGTGAAATTGGAATCTATTGGGGGGGAAAAAATCCTGCATATCATTGATTGTGGTAAAAACCCCCATTATGGGGCACTAATGAGGCAAGGAAATCTGCTGTCCATACCTGATCTGGATTGCACGTGACCTGTCGTGGAAGTTTTGAATCAATGATCAATTAGAGATGGCTTACCAATGCTGGCCGAGCCAGTAATAGCCTCATCCCAATAACTTACAAAGTAAGATTCCACTCACTTCTGACTGCTATCCCTCGGACACCAGTCAAAACCAGAATGATTTATTCATCACCTGTACATTACAGAAAATAACAGTAAAATACAGTGAGAAGCTTTAATTATTTCAATGATACTGTGCCATTTTAAATAGTACAAAAATATAAAGATATAGTTGAAAGTGAGTCCATCATTGTTCCACCGTGAGCCCTGAGCTGCCTTCCCTCCACTGCCCCTCCCCAGCTCTACCCACCAACGATGAGTCGCTCCTCTACGGGTGCCATCTTCTCATTGCTGGTACCATTGCTGAGGAGGATCCTCCTTCATCGCAATCGGTGCTGGGCCCACCAAAGTCAGAGTGGCCATCCTACAGGTCCCACCCTGCCTCTGCTGATGTATCAGCTGTCGATGCCTGTGATGGACACCCCCCCACCACCTGTTAGGAAGGAGAAAGGGTAATGAAGAGAAAGGAGCAGACAAGCCTCTGGGCTCAGGAGCCTGAACTCTTCCTAAGTCTCTGCCACCATCTTATTGGAAGTGTACTCCTGTGAAGGTGGATTCCTGGAAACGTGTTCAGGTGCAGCCCTTAAACTGCGATGTGATGGCTCCCACCCTTGAGCTGTTGATATTTCCTTTGTCAGTGATGAGGGAGGAATGAAGGAGCAGGACAGAACCTATGAATGCAGTGCTCAGTTGATGAGCTGAGTCAAAGCTGCCCTCTGTCGGAATCATGCAACACTGCAGTGTTGAAACAACAATTTATTTTTGGAAATCTGTCGATGTGGAGTTGGATCGTGTGGGGGTGTGCCAAGTGAGGGCAGGGCAAGAGGATGGGGAGCAAGCTCTGAGCATGTCCCTGTTTTGCGTCTTGGGTCCTATCTCTTTTTCCCCCCATAATCATATCTCAGCAGACTAGGGGCGAGATTGTCAAAGATTATGAAGGATCTTGATTATTTGGGTCAATGGGCTGAGGAGTGGCAGATGAAGTTTAATTTGGATAAATGCGAGGTATTGCAATTTGGTAACACAAACAAGGACAGGACTTATATAATTAAAAGTAGGGCCTTAGGAAATGTAGTAGAACAAAGAGATATAGGGATTCAGGGACATAATTCTTTGAAGTTTATGTCATTAATACAGTGGTAAAGGAGGCATTCAAGGAGCAATGTGACTTAACTCTGAAACTCAAAGGGGCTGCTATTCTCAAAAAAACACACAGGGGCTGCAATTCTCTAATACAAACAGGGGGTACTATTCTGTATAATATACACAGGGTCAACTATTTCCTATAATATATACTGCGATAGCTATTCGCTACAATATACACAAGGGCTGATGTTCTCGATAATATATACTTGAACTGTTGTTCTCTGTAATATACACAGGGACTAGTATTCTCTCTACTATGCACAGAGACAGCTATTCTCTATAATACGCAAAGGGACTGCCATTCTTACAATATACACAGGGACACCTATTCTCTACAATATACACAGGGGCTGCTACTCTCTATAATATGCATAGGGACAGCTATTCTCTGTAACATACACAAGGACGATTATTCTCTATAATATATACTTGGGCTGTTGTTAGAACATAGAACATAGAACAGTACAGCACAGAACAGGCCCTTCAGCCCACAATGTTGTGCCGACCATTGATCCTCATGGATGCACCCTCAAATTTCTGTGACCATATGCATGTCCAGCAGTCTCTTAAATGACCCCAATGACCTTGCTTCCACAACTGCTGCTGGCAACGCATTCCATGCTCTCACAACTCTCTGCGTAAAGAACCTGCCTCTGACATCCCCTCTATACTTTCCACCAACCAGCTTAAAACTATGACCCCTCGTGCTAGCCATTTCTGCCCTGGGAAATAGTCTCTGGCTATCAACTCTATCTATGCCTCTCATTATCTTGTATACCTCAATTAGGTCCCCTCTCCTCCTCCTTTTCTCCAATGAAAAGAGACCGAGCTCAGTCAACCTCTCTTCATAAGATAAGCCCTCCAGTCCAGGCAGCATCCTGGTAAACCTCCTCTGAACCCTCTCCAAAGCATCCACATCTTTCCTATAATAGGGCGCCCAGAACTGGACGCAGTATTCCAAGTGCGGTCTAACCAAAGTTTTATAGAGCTGCAACAAGATCTCACGACTCTTAAACTCAATCCCCCTGTTAATGAAAGCCAAAACACCATATGCTTTCTTAACAACCCTGTCCACTTGGGTGGCCATTTTAAGGGATCTATGTATCTGCACACCAAGATCCCTCTGTTCCTCCACGCTGCCAAGAATCCTATCCTTAATCCTGTACTCAGTTTTCAAATTCGACCTTCCAAAATGCATCACCTCGCATTTATCCAGGTTGAACTCCATCTGCCACCTCTCAGCCCATCTCTGCATCCTGTCAATGTCCCGCTGCAGCCTACAACAGCCCTCTACACTGTCAACGACACCTCCGACCTTTGTGTCGTCTGCAAACTTGCTGACCCATCCTTCAATTCCCTCGTCCAAGTCATTAATAAAAATTACAAACAGTAGAGGCCCAAGGACAGAGCCCTGTGGAACCCCACTTACCACTGACTTCCAGGCAGAATATTTTCCTTCTACTACCACTCGCTGTCTTCTGTTGGCCAGCCAATTCTGTATCCAAGCAGCTAAGTTCCCCTGTATCCCATTCCTCCTGACCTTCTGAATGAGCCTTCCATGGGGAACCTTATCAAATGCCTTACTGAAGTCCATATACACCACATCCACAGCTTGACCCTCATCAACCTTACTAGTCACATCCTCAAAAAACTCGATAAGGTTTGTAAGGCATGACCTACCCCTCACAAAGCCGTTCTCTGTAATATACACAGGGATTGCTATTCTATAGATTATATACATGGGCTGTTGCTTCCTGTAATATGCATGGGGACTGCCGTTCTCAATAATATACATAGGGACTGCTATTGTATGCACTATACACAGGGGCTGCTATTGTATACACAGTACAGGGGCTGCTGTTCTCTGTAATATACACAGGGTTGTTTATTCTCTATAATAGACACAGGTACAACTATTCACTATAACATACACAAGGGCTGCAGTCCTCTATGATGTACTCAGGGGCTGCTATTCTCTGTAACATACATAACGGCTGCTATTCTTTACAATATACACAGAGGCTGATATTCTCTGTTATATATACAGGGACTGCTATTCTTATAATTTACACAGGGGCTGCTTTTCTCTACTATATATACATAGGGGCTGCTATTCTCAATAATATACACAGCGACCACTATTCTCTACAATATATTCAGGGAATGCTAATCTATAATATACGGAGGGGCTGCTATTCACTATAATATTTCCATGGGCTGTTGTTCTCTGTAACTTACACAGGGGCTGCCGTTCTCTACAATAAACACAGGGGCTGCCGTTCTCTGTAATACACACAGGGGCTGCTGTTCTCTGTAATACACACAGGGGCTGCTGTTCTCTGTAATATACACAGGGACTGCTGTTCTCTCTAATACACACAGGGGCTGCTATTCTCTATAATATACAAACTGGGCTGCTATTATCTATAATATATACTTTGGTTGTTGTTCTCTGCAATGTACACAGGGACAGCTATTGTGAATAATGTACACACAGACTGTTATACTCTTCACTATACACAAGGACTACTACATTTTTAAGTTGCACAGGGTCTGTCCTGGGAGTGAACGTTGGGGACAGAGTGGAAAGAGCTCTGCTGTCCAGGCCCTGGGAGTGTTTTATGGGGGGACAAAGTAGAGAGAGCTTTTACTCTGTATCTAACACCATGCTGTCCCTGTTCTGAGAGTGTTTGATGGGGGAGACAAAGTAGAAAGCTTTTACGCTGAACCTAACCCCGTGCTGTCCTTGTGTTAGGAGTGTTTGCATTTGGGGGCATCACTTCACTGGAAGCTGATGGTGTGGTGTGAGCCTGTCACTCCTGGTGGGTAAATATGCCTCTGTGAAAGTCGCAGCAGCTCAATGAGTATTCCTGACTTGCCTGGCTCACACTGAGCTGGTAAGGAAATGGCTGTCTGGTGTATTGACATTTATTGCACCTCCCTGGTAGTGAATGTTTCCTCTCTGCGACTTGAGTGGTTCCCAGAATGAGGTGTCCTGGCAGCAGTGTGCGGTGTGGCGGGGAGAGGGCTGGTGTTTGTGATCTTTTCTTTGACATGGTCCGAACCATCATTCTGCAAGATCAGCTGTATTGAGGCTGCGTTGAAACTCAGATTTCAAGTGGCTTGCTTTTGATGTGGTGCAGGAAGAGAAACATCAAACAGCTTGTACGTGCATTGATTCCCTGCCTACTTTTTATTGTTTTGATGGCAGTGCAGCCTGGGGATGGGATGGGAGAGGTATTGGTGGGGGTGTTGGGTGAAGGAGGGGGACGATGTCAGACTTTTAACCGCCTGCAGGCAAGGTGTCCCCCCTTGTATGGGTAGAGAGAGGGTGAACCTGTCTGCACCAAGTGTCCTCTCTGTGAATGAGCAAAATTTCAGCCAGAGTAAGACCAGAAGTTGGTTATTTATCCCATTGCTCTGATATTTAGTGAGATCACGATTGATCTGCCTTCCATCCCCCGTCCAAAAGTTTTGATTTTCTTACAGATTAAAAATCTGTCTATGTCAGCCCTTCGTGCACTCCGGCAGGAAGAACGGACTAGCTGAACAACACTACTTAAGTGGGGGAAGATTGCAGAAAGCTTTCCAGAGGGATTTCAGTGCCTCCGTTCCTGAATCACAAAACGTTAGGGTAATGTGGGAAGTCAAACGGAATGTTGGCCTTTGAATATACACATCCTCAACAGTTCTCTGCAGGAAAGAGTTCCACAGATTCACTCCCCTCATCTCACTCTTCAATGGTTGACCCCTTATTCTGAGATGTTTCTCCCCTGGTCCTAGACTCTCCCACACAGGGTGGGAGGGGTGGTTGGGGGTGGGGGTAAGCTGCCCTCATCGCCCCTGTCAATTTCCTCCTTAGAATCTTGAAGGTTTCAATAAGGTCACCCCTCATTCTTCTAAGCTTCAACAAGTACAGGCCCCAACCTACTCAACCTCTCCTCACAAGTCCCTCCATACCTGGAATCAGCTGAGTGAAGGTCCTCTGGACTGTCTGCAATATCTTTCATTAAGTAAGGGGTTATAATTGATTATCGTATTCCAGCTGTAGTCTGACCAGTGCCTTGGATAGTTTCGGCAAAACCTCAATACTTTTATAGTCCATTCCCTTTCAAACAAAGGCTGATATCCCACTTGCTCCCAAGTGCTCATTATGGCCCACATCAACTCCAGTCTCTCAGGCTGCCTCGATTCCCTATGATTTGCCTACTGACGGAACAGGTCCACAGCGGATGCCGTATCCCTCACCCTGCACTCATCCCTGGAATATCTGGACAACAAAGACACCTATGTCAGAATCCTGCTCATTGACTACAGCCCTGCCTTTAACACCATTATCCCTTCCAGACTGATCTCAAAACTCATGACCTCGGTCTTGGATCTGTCCTCTGCAACTGGATCCACAGCTTCCTGACCCACAGACCGCAATCAGTGAGGATAGGTAATGGCACCCCCTCCACAATAACACTCAACACTGGAGCCCCCAAGGGATGCGTCCTCAGCCCCCTACTCTACTCCCTGTACTCCCATGACTGTGTTGCCAAATTCCGAATGAACCCCATCTACAAGTTTGCTGATGACACCACCGTAGTGGGATGGATATCTAACAACAATGAGTCAAAATACAGAAGGGAGGTAGAGGGCTTGGTGACATGGTGTGATGAAAACAATCTGTCTCTTAATGTCGACAAAACTAAAGAACTGATCATCGACTTCAGAAAGAAAGGAGGAGAACACGCCCCCATCTGCATCAACAGAGCTGAGGTTGAGAGAATGAAGAGTACCAAGTCCCTAGGAGTGATGATAACCAACAACCTGTCCTGGACATCCCCCCGTAGAGATGACAGTCGAGAAGCCACAACAATGCCAATTCTTCCACTGGTGCCTCAGGAAATTTGGCATGTCCCATAAGGTCCCTCACCAACTTCTACAGATACATCATTGAAAACATTCCGTCTGGGTGTATAACAGCCTGGTACAGCAGCTGCTCTGCCCAGGACCGTAAGAAACTACAGAAGGTGGTGCGCACAGCCCGGACCATCAGGGAAACCGACTTTCCATCCACGGACTCTATTTACACAGTTTGCTGCCATGGAAAGGCAGCCAACATCGAAGACCCATTGCACACCAGGAATGACCGCCTACAACCTCTTCTGTGAGGCAGAAGATACAGAAGCCCAAACGTATGCACGAGTAGGTTCAGGAACAGCTTCTTCCCAGCTATTATTAGACTGATGAATGTCTCTAGCCGCAAACAATGTTGATCTTGCCAACACTGATCTCACTTAGTGCACACCCTGTGCAATGTAACCTGTATGCCTCTTAAGTTTTTTTGATCTGTACCATCCTTGCTTACTATGAACAGACTGTACTGGTTGGAAACAAAACTTTTCACTGTACTTTGGTACTCATGACAATAAATCAATCAATCTGATTCTTTTTTAATATGGCTAATTTCCATTTCCACCCAGTCAGTAGGCAATGAGATCTACTATTGCTTTGACAGGGCTGCACTGAAAGGCTAGCGATGAGTAGACCCAGCCAAAAAAGGGACTGTGTGTACAAGGTCCAGGAAGATCAGGATCTGGGAGGGGCCGGGGAGGCAAGAACTTGAGAAGGAATATTTTTCCACAGCATCTTCACAGCAAGCAGGAACTCACCGCTTATGAGGTGGAGATTGACCATTTTGAATGGGGTTCGAACAGGCACTTGAGGGGAATAGTGTCTCTGGGGGCTAATGGGGCCAGTCTGGGGGGGGGGGGGGGGGAAAGAGATCGAGACTGACTGGATTGCTTGACTGAGAGAGCCAGCCTGGACTCGATGGATCAAATGGAGCCCCACTCTGTGCCTTAATTATACAATAAATGTCAATTCTTAATACTTAAAATTGAGGATAAATCAGAGGGTCAGTGCTGAGGGAGCGCCGCACTGTCGGAGGGTCAGTGCTGTGGGAGCGCTGCACTGTTGGAGGGTCAGTGCTGAGGGAGCCCCGCACTGTTGGAGGATCAGTGCTGAGAGAGCGGGCACTATCAGAGGGTCAGCGCTGAAGAGGGCACTAGGGGTAGGGGGGTGGGGAGATTGCTGTGATTTTTGGGAGCTGGTGGGACAATCCAAGTAGAGGTCAACCTCGATCACCTCGAATGGCAGAGTAGCCGGCAGAAGGCCGAATGGACTTCTGCTCCTGTTCCTTACGTTGTCAAGTGCTGGCTACCTCCCGAAAGGAGTGCTGAGCAGGTGCCTCAGGGCGGGTGGGTGGTACCTCCTCCATTTTCTCTGCTTTTCCCAGACTGTCCTGATGTGGTCCGAAGTAGTGGCATAAGGGACTTGAGGTTGGGCGAGATGTAAGGAGCTGATAAAGGATTGGCGTGCCAGAAGCAGGCCTGGTGGGAGGCAGTAACCTATTTTAAACAGAGATACGCTACTCTCGGGTGAGTCAGATGTTCCCTTTGATAAGAATTATTCAGCAAGTAAAGAAATGCATTGTGGAAATATTCCAATTGTGTTCTTTTGTTTTGAAATCAGTTAATAAAACTAACACCGGTGTCAATTGCCTGTGCATTAGTGCAGTTGAGGAGCCATTTGCATGGATGTTGGATGCAGTGTGAACCAAACCTATCTTTTGTAACATTCCCTCACTGATCTGTTTTCATTTTGCATCCTTTAGTCACTTTTTAAACCATTCAAACTGCGCCCCCATCTCTGTGTAGACTGCGTTACAGTTCTGTCAGAGCTGGCTTTTCTCTGCTACCTCATCCACACAACGCTTCATTGCAGACATTGCCCAGCTTTTCATTTTGAAATCGTTCACAGGACGTGGGTCACAAGTTGGACTGGCATTTACTGTTTATTCCCCAATCCTCCCTTGAGAAGGTGGGGGGTGAGCCACTTTCTTGAAACTGCAACAGGTCTCCATAACTCGCTGTAGAGTCGGGACATTTCTCAGGGACAGAGTTCCAGGATTTTGACCCTAAAAGAATGGCTGGTATATTTCCAAGTCGGGATAGCGTGTGCGGCTTGTAGGGGAACTTGCAGGCGGTGATGTGGCCATGTACCTGCTGCCCCTTGCCCCCTCTAGGGGGTAGAGATCACGAGTTCGGAAGGTGCTGTCTAAGGAGCCTTTGGGAGTCGCTGTAGATGGTACACACTGCTGTGGCTGAGCTTTGGTGCTTGTGGATGTGGCACCGATCCAAGCCGGCGGTGGGGGGGGGGGGGGGGGGGTGCAAGGCTGCTTTGTACCCGGATGGTGTCATGCCTCTCGAGTGTTTGTCAGTGTTGCCCCCATCCAGGGCAAGTGGGGAGGACTTAAGCCTAGAAGTACTGGTATCACTGCATGAATTTAATCTTTTCAAATGAAGGAGCCATTGACGTTAACTGTCGTGTCTGAGATCTGCTGATCCATGAATCACTTTTCTGTTCCCATTGCCATGTGGCTGGTGCACATGACGGGCTGAATGGCCACCTGCTGGACTGTAACACTGCTTGAAATAACATTTACACACTCACAAAGCTCTCTCACTCCCCCATGTCTTTGCTTCTTTATCAATGTATCCAATCCATTTTCCTTTCTTTCCATCTCTTGGATTTCTTTTCCTCACCCGCTACTTCACTCTCGTTCTTTCTCATGCTGTCTCACTCTCTGCTCACGCTCGATTCATTTTCTTCCCTCTTTGCTTGGCTTTTTCGACATTGTTGTTTTTCCTCTTGCTTCGATGTCTGTGCAAATCTACCCCCCCCACCCTGTTTCTTTCCATTCCCACCCTCGCATCTAGCTATCTCTGTTTTCCCTTATCTCTTGGACCTTCTTTGACCGTTCTCTCTCTTTTTCTGTGCGGTGGTTTGAAGATGAGAACATTTCCCCATCTGATATACAGGATGTATCATTGTGCTTGTAAATGCACTTTCTAACACCTACTAGGGTTTCAGCTAAAAGGACATTCTTCTACATCAGAATGATTACTTCTGCAGCTACTCTTGTGCAACAACCTGATAACAAGACAGCAAAGCAAAATAACATCACTTTGCAGTAACTGACAGTTCCTGGTTCCTTACTTATTTCTAAGAAACTGAATAAACCAGGTTTCTAAAATCATGAGCAGCACGAATAGGGTGAATAGCCAGGGTCTTTGCCCACGGGGTGGAGGAGTCCAAAATTAGAGGGGCATAGGTTTAAGGGGAGAGGGGAAAGATTTAAAAGGGACCCAATGGACAACTTTTTCCACACAGAGGGTGGTGCATATATGGATTGAGCTGCCAGAGGAAGTGGTGGAGATGGGTACAATTACAACATTTGAAAGGCATCGGGATGGGGACACGAACAGGAAGGGTTTAGAGAGGTAGAGGCCAAATGCTGGCAAATGGGACTAGATTAATTTAGGATGTCTGGTCAGCAAGGATGGGTTGGACCAAAGGTTCTGTTTCCATGCTGTACATCTCAATGTACATTGTTAATTTCTGTTTAAGTTATAAACTTGGTGTCTGAAATCTGTCATCCCTAAAATCTGGTTAGGAATATTTCGGCAAATTTTGAGGGTCACTGAATTTTAATTTCACTGTGTGCAAATCCAGTGTGTTTCTTAATTTATAAAGTCATAGAGATGAAAAGCAGGGAAGCAGATCCTTTGGTCCAATGCTGGTCAAATATCCTAAATTATTCTACTCCCATTTGCCAGCATTTGGCCCACATCCTTCCAAATCCTTCCTATTTATGGACCCGTCCAGGCGCCTTTAAAATGTTGTAGAGAATCTGATCTGTGTCTGGCTTGCTATCGCCGTATCATAACAATGAAAACAGGCTTACAGTTGAATACGGTCCACTCTCACTCCTGCCCTTGTTTTTAAATGGTCCTCTATCGCTTTCTACGTCATGCAGCTATCCAGTTACCCCATTCAATGCTCTGGAAAGAGTGGATTACCATACAAGGGAAGATCCAACTTTAAGTACATTTAAGTCATCATTGGATAAGCATATGGACGTACATGGAATAGTGTAGGTTAGATGGGCTTCAGATTGGTATGACAGGTCGGCACAACATCAAGGGCCGAAGGGCCTGTACTGTGCTGTAATGTTTTATGTTCTATGTGTGTTCTATGAGTGCAGTATTCTTTGGAGTTCAGCAGAATTTGAGGCAACATATTTGAAATGTGTAAGATCCTGAGGGGAGGGTGTGGAGAGGATGATTCCCCTTGTGGGAGAATCTAAAACTAGGAGGCCACTGTTTAAAAATAAAGAGGTGTCTGATTAAAACAAAAACTTTCTCTCAGAGGGTTGAAAATTCCCTTCTTCAAAAGGCAGTGGATGCAGAATCTTTAAATTTTGAGAGCAGAGGGAGATAGATTCCTGATGACTTGGGTTCCTCCTGTGATTCTTTAAGTGTTACTAGCCCTGCCCTGTGCGTGTTTATAGCTGCCTCATGCTGTCAGTTGACCCACTTTGCCCTCAGAGGGAATTCGAGGATTTTGACCCATCAATACTGAAGCAGAGAGTTTCTGATTTAATTGGATGCTTTTTTTTTTAAAAAACCGTGACAAGTGTTGCAGGGTTTAAGCTAAAGGGACAGGCTGTTTTTTTTACCCCTGGAGTGTCAGAGGCTGAGAGGTGGCCTTATAGCTGTTTAGAAAAACTCCTGAGGGGCATGCGTAGAGTGGATAGACAGGGTCCTTCATCCCAGGGTCGGGGAGTCTGAAACTAGAAGGCATAGGTTTAAGTGAGCTGGGAAAGATTTAAACGGGGCATCATGGGCCACTTTTTCCATGCAGAAGGTGGTGCGTGCATGAAATGAGCTGCCAGAAGATAAGGTGGAGGCTAGTACAAATTACAACATTGAAAAGGCATCTGGATGGGTATATGAATAGGAAGGGTTTAGAGGGATATGGGCCAAATGCTGGAAAATGGGACTAGATTAACTTAGGATGTCTGATTAGCATGGACAGGTTGGACCGAAGGGTCTATTTTCATGCTGTACAGCTTGATGACTAGAACACCAGGCCAGGCTGGTTATAAGCAGAGTCAACACAGTGTAGAGCTGGAGGAACACAGCAGGTCAGGCAGCATCAAAGGAGTAGGAAAGTTGACGTTTCTGATGAAGGGTCCTGACCTGAAATGACAACTTTCCTGCAGCTCTGGTGCTGCCTGGTCTGCCATGTTCCTCCAGCTCCACACCGTGTTGACTCTGACTCTAGCATCTGCAATTCTTGCTATCTCCGAGTAGTTCTAAACAGAAACAGGCAGCAAACTCTGGAGTGGGTCATTTCTGCTGACAGCCTGCCTCTCTTCTGTGGTAACAAAGTGTGGGGCTGGATGAACACAGAAGGCCAAGCAGCATCTCAGGAGCACAAAAACTGACGTTTTGGGCCTAGACCCTTCATCAGAGAGGGGGATAGAGAGAGGGAACTGGAATAAATAGGGAGAGAGGGGGAGGTGGACCGAAGATGGAGAGAAAAGAAGATAGGTAGAGAGGAGAGTAAAGGTGAGGAGGCAGGGAGGGGATAGGTCAGTCCAGAGAAGATGGACAGGTCAAGGAGGTGGGATGAGGTTAGTAGGTAGGAAATGGAGGTGTGGCTTGAGGTGGGAGGAAGGGATGGGTGAGAGGAAGAACAGGTTAGGGAGGCAGAGACAGGCTGGGCTGGTGTTGGGATGCAGTGGGGGGAGGGGAAGAGCTGAGCTGGTTTTGGGATGCAGTGGGGGGAGGGGAGATTTTGAAGCTTGTGAAGTCCACATTGATACCATTGGGCTGCAGGGTTCCCAGGCGGAATATGAGTTGCTGTTCCTGCAACCTTCGGGTGGCATCATTGTGGCACTGAAGGCGGCCCAGGATGGACATGTCGTCTGAGGAATGGGAGGGTGTGTTAAAATGGTTCATGACTGGGAGGTGCAGTTGTTTGTTGCGAACCGAGCGGGGGTGTTCTGCAAAGCGGTCCCCAAGCCTCCACTTGGTTTCCCCAATGTAGAGGAAGCCACACCGGGTGCAATGGATACAATATACCACATTGGCAGATGTGCAGGTGAACATCTGCTTGATATGGAAGGTCATCTTGGGACCTGGGATAGGGGTGAGGGAGGAGGCATGGGGCCAAGTGTAGCACTTCCTGCGGTTGCAGGGAAAGGTGCCGGGTGTGGTGGGGGTGGAGGGGAGTGTGGAGCGGACAAGGGAGTCGTGGAGAGAGTGGTCTCTCCGGAAGGCAGACAAGGTTGGGGTTGGAAAAATGTCTTGGGTGGTGGGGTCGGATTGTAGATGGCGGAAGTGTAGGAGGATGATACGTAGTATCCGGAGGTTGGTGGGGTGGTATGTGAGAATGAGGGGGATCCTCTAGGGGCAGTTGTGACAGGGGTGGGGTGTGAGGGATGCGTTGCGGGAAATGCAGGAGACACAGTTAAAGGCGTTCTCGACCACTGCGGAGGGAAAGTTGCGGTCCTTGAAGAATGTGGACATCTGGGATGTGCGGGAGTGGAATGCCTCATCGTGGGAGCAGATGCGGCGGAGGCGAAGGAATTGGGAATAGGGGATGGAATTTTTGCAGGGGGGTGGGTGGGAGGAGGTGTATTCTCGGTAGCTGTGGGAGTCAGTAGGCTTGAAATGGACATCAGTTTCTAGCTGGTTACCTGAGATGGAGACTGAGGTGTCCAGGAAGGTGAGGGATGTGTTGGAGATGGCCCAGGTGAACGTGAGGTTGGGGTGCAAGGTGTTGGAGAAGTGGATGAGCTGTTCGAGCTCCTCTGGGGAGCAAGAGGCAGCGCCGATACAGTCATCGATGTAACGGAGGAAGAGCTGGGGTTTGGGACCTGTGTAGCTGCGGAAGAGGGACTGTTCCACATAACCTACAAAGAGGCAGGCATAGCTTGGAGCCATGCGGGTACCCATGGCCACCCACTTTGTCGGAAGTGGGAGGAATTGAAAGAGAAGTTGTTGAGGGTGAAGACAGGTTCGGCTAGGCGGATGAGGGTGTCAGTGGAGGGGGACTGGTCAGGCCTGTGGGACAGGAAGAAGCGGAGGGCCTTGAGGCCATTTGCATGAGGAATATAGGTGTATAGGGACTCGGCATCCATGGTGAAAATGGGGTGTTGGGGGCCAATGCGGTATACTGTATCCATTGTACCCGGTGCGGCTTCCTCTACATTGGGGAAACCAAGTGGAGGCTTGGAGACCGCTTTGCAGAACACCTCCACTCGGTTCGCAACAAACAACTGCACCTCCCAGTGGCGAACCATTTTAACTCCCCCTCCCATTCCCCAGACATGTCCATCATGGGCCTCCTGCAGTGCCACAATGATGCCACCCGAAGGTTGCAGGAACAGCAACTCATATTCCACTTGGGAACCCTGCAGCCCAATGGTATCAATGTGGACTTCACCAGTTTCAAAATCTCCCCTCCCCCCACTGCATCCCAAAACCAGCTCAGCTCGTCCCCTCTCCCCACTGCATCCCAAAACCAGTCCAGCCTGTCTCTGCCTCCCTAACCTGTTCTTCCTCCCACCCCAAGCCGCACCTCCATCTCCTACCTACTAACCTCATCCCACCTCCTTGACCTGTCCATCTTCTCTGGACTGACCTGTCCATCTTCTCTGGACTGACCTATCCCCTCCCTACCTCCCCACCTATACTCTCCTCTCCACCTACCTTCTTTTCTCTCCATCTTCGGTCTGCCTCCCCCTCTCTCCCTATTTATTCCAGAACCCTCTGTCCATCCCCCTTTTTCTGATGAAGGGTCTAGGCCCGAAACGTCAGCTTCTGTGCTCCTGAGATGCTGCTTGGCCTGTTGTGTTCATCCAGCTCCACACTTTGTTATCTTGGATTCTACAGCATCTGCATTTCCCATTATCACTTGCCTGCTTCCTACCTGTTTTAGCGTCCACTTCATAGGGTTTGGTGACTTTGGCCAAAAAGTTGGAAAGGAGGTGCCTGCCCCTTTAAGAGTTCCCGGCCCCGCCTCTGCGCACTTAGGGTGCGGCCAATTGAAACACCGCCCACCCAAGGTTCGGCCAATGTGAGGGCGCCTCAGATCACACGTGACTGAACACCACCACTCTTCAACCAGTGCAGTTCATTAAAACACTCATTTACAAAATAAAACAAAGAAAATGAACATAAACCGACCTAAGACATTGCCCAAGGGCAGGTAAATAATGATCTGTTCGGCGACAGGCGGGTCGCGGGCGCTGTTTAAGAAGTGCAGCGAGAGATGCCTGCTTACCTGCCCGTGGCATCTGGGCGGGGTTTCCAAGCTTAGGGCGGAGGGGCGACGCCTGAGTGACGGCGGTCAGGACCAATCGGGATAGTACAGGGGCGGGGCTCCACCGAATCGACCGACTGACCGGCCAATCCGGAGTAAAGGTATCAGTGCCTCGATGATGGATGGACCAACAACCAATACAAACTGGCAGGCGCGGGGAACGCCAATGGGGATTGGAGGAGGAGTATGAACCTGTTCCTGATGGACGACAAACTTCACCAATAGAACCGGGGGCACCACCCATATAGGCGGTGAAGCAACCATTGATTACACGAGATAAGTGTGGCCTGCTGCGAGGATGTCTTATGACCAATCACAGGAATTGTCATCGCCAAAACCGGAAAAGACGCCGTCTAACCTATTGATGTATGGCCAGCTGCGCTTGAAGGACACAATTTCATCTAATGGGATGAGGGATAACCGTATTAAACAGGTCGGCAGCCCAGACCAGTAGGATGGAAGGGTGTGGTAAGAAGGTTGGACGCACTGTACCCTAGACCAATAGGATGAGCACCAGGGGGCGGGGACACAGTTGTTTTGCATGACAGACCAATGAGATGAATGGAAGCAGGTTAGATGGACAGGCCCTTGGCTGAATCGGGTTGAACTGGGCGGATTGATGGGAGGGCAATCTGGTGGTGACGGACGACTGTACCAATGAGGCAGGCGGGGGCGTGGCCAGGGAAGCGTGGTCGCACCTTTGCACCAATGCGGAGGCCGTAGGGGCGGGCGCAAACGGAGATGGCCGCCCCCTTTGCTCTAATGGGCCGACGGGTTGTCGGCGTGGGCGGTGCCATGCCTAGACGGACAGCACATTCAACCACTAGAATGAAGGGTCGCTATCGGGGCGTGCAGATGGACAATTTTCTCTCCCAATGAGAGGAGAGCGAAGGAGGCGGGAGGCGAGGGCGCTCGGCCAATGGCGTATACGAGCGCTTGGCGGGCGGGACCTCCGCCGGCTGCTGTTCGTCGCCGAATCCTTCTCCGTCGACGGTGGGCAGCCGAGGGGAAATTAAAAGTAAAGAGCAGGGGGAGAAAAGGTTGGCGTGGGTGGGAAAAGACGATCCAAAGTTCACACCCTTTTTCAGTTTCCATCTGGGCGGTTGTCAGTCAAGATTGAACTCGACAAAATTATATTTTTTTTACCTCATAAAATTACGCCGCAGCCAGAAAGTGCC
The DNA here is from genome assembly GCF_030684315.1 of Stegostoma tigrinum. Classification (NCBI taxonomy): domain Eukaryota; kingdom Metazoa; phylum Chordata; class Chondrichthyes; order Orectolobiformes; family Stegostomatidae; genus Stegostoma; species Stegostoma tigrinum. The sequence continues at coordinate 5,833,850 of NC_081400.1, forward strand.
TGAGCCCCAGGTAAGGGAACGACAAGTGAATGTGAAGAAGTTTTATTTTCTGACCTGCCTGCCGTGCATGCAGCAGTGGGAACGGCTTGCTTCACCTCCTACCCATGCCCACCTTGACATCCAGGTCGGGTCAAAGGTCAGGGGTCAGGGTGCGTTGCCCATTTTGAGGGGCTGTGGGCAGGATTTTTGGGGTTATTGGATGGCGGTTATACCCCTGATGCAGCCCACATGGCAGATGCCTGTGGACAGAGGTGGCGGAGGAGGAAGAGGTGTTGGTGTGACGGGTAGGCACTGCTGGAGTGGACATCCATCTCTGTCTGCATTGGCCGTGCACCTGAGATCTCGGAGTGGATCCCCACGTCTTGCATCTGAGTTGGGCTGGAGAGGCGGGTGCCAAGCTTTCCGGATGGTTCCAACCGGATTGATTCTGGGGGTGTTGTGGGAATGATGCATGAGGGCGGCACGGCGGTTAACGCTGCTGCCTCATGGCACTGGGGACCCGGGTTCGATTCTAACCTCGTCTTCTTCCCCACCCCCTGCTCCTGTGTCTGCGTGGATTTCCTTTGGGTGCTCCCTTTTCCCCTCTCAGTCCAAAGATGTGCGGGATAGGGTGGATTGGCCGTGTTAAATTGTCCCGTAGTGCCCAGGGATGTGCGGGTTAGGGTGGATTGGCCTTGTTAAATTGTCCCGTAGAGCCCAGGGATGTGTGGGTTAGGGTGGGTTGGCCGTGCTAAATTATCCCGTAGTGCCCAGGGATGTGCGGGTTAGGGTGGATTGGCCGTGCTAAATTGTCCTGTAGAGCCCAGGGATGTGTGGGTTAGGGTGGGATTGGCCGTGCAAAATTTCTCTGTTACAAGGTTACAGGGATAGGATGGTGGGGTGCTGGGTCTTGGTTGGATGCTATTTGGAGGATCGGCGTAGACTCAATTGGTGGAATGGCCTCTTTCCGCACTGTGGGGATATTGAGAGATTGCTTTGGTTGAGGAGAACATGAGGGTGGGGAATCTCATGGGAAACCTGTAAAATTCTGAGGGGGCTTGGTGCAGGAAGAACGTTCCCAATGCAGGTGAGGGGGACGTCCGGAACTGTGGGATCATAGCTTACCTCACAGGACTGAGATGAGGAGAAATGTCTTGACAGCTGAGCTTATGGAATCCCTGCGACAGAAGGTGGTCATGGCCAAAACTGAGGAAGAGTTAGACATAGATTGGAGGGAATGTATTGAGCTCATTGCATGTATTGCAGCCCCCAAGGTGGGGTTGGGGGTGGGGGATGGTGGATGCTGTTGGCTGGTTCATTGAACTGACTGTGAGAATTCATTGGTGGGGAAACATCTTACCACTCGGATTTTGCAACAGCACCAAGGCATGGCTTGGCTGTTGGATGAGAAGGGCCATCCCAGTCCTTCAGCAGGGTCAGAGGCTCAATCCCTCTGCAAGTCAGCCTTCAAAGCAGAAAGAGATCACTGTCAACCTCCTTGTGGAAACTCGTTTGTATCCATGATCTTTGCGATCGGGATGGTGGACACGCACACACGTCAAGGCGCATCCCCAGCAACTGTACTGTGCCAGACTCTGATCTCCACAGGCTGTTCCCAACGCTGTGGGCTGAGACAAATGTCAACTCAGTGAAGGGCTGCTTGAATTCCCTGCTGGTCTTCCAGTGCAGGTGGCTCTTGAGTTTCAAGAGCACGTCCCAAATTCCAGGACTGCACAGTGAAGGATGCAGTAAAGCTGGGGACACCTGTCCTATAGGCACATTCAGGTAAAGGATGCTGTCTGGACTAAACTCTGCCACCATACACAGAGGGTCTTGTAACCTTTCAGGCCATCATTTGACATAAAAATCTGGAATTAAGACCCTAATGATGACGGTGAATCCATTGCTGATTTTTGGAAAAACCCATCTGGCTCACTGATGCTCTTTGAGGAAGGGAACTGCCATCCCTCACCTGGTCTAGTCTACATGTGACTCCAGACCCCACAGCAATGTGGTTGACTCTTGGACTGCCCTCTGGGGCAGTTATGTCAGTGATGCCCACATCCCACGAATGAATTTTTTTAAAAAAAGGATTTTTAGAAATATAACCCATCATTGTAAGTGTAGTGAGTAATTTCAGAATGCCACAGACTTGTATTGACAGAAACTGATTATTTTGGCACTTTGAGAGTCCTAGAGTCATACAGCATGGAAACAGAACCTTTGGTCCAATTCGCCTGCACCAACCAAACATCTCAATTTGACCTAGTCCCATTTGCCAGCATTTAGCCCACATCCCTCTAAACCTTCCTTTTCATGTGCCTATCCAGATGCCTTTTAAATGCTGTTCTCTGATGCTAAGTTTGATCAGCTGTGATGTATCTTACAGATTTAATTTCCAAAACCATCCTTCAGTCATACAGATTTATGATTGGTGGGCTGCCAGGAAACAAGTCTCAGTGCTTTTAATCCTCATGCTGTGACAAGCCCACACCTGCCCTCACCCTCCATTTTGTGTGAGACAGTCCCTGTCGGGTTGGATGCGGATGAAATATGTGTCATTTGCAAAGTGTGGGAGGACTGACACATCTTGTTTTCCCTCATTTTAATAATGCACAGTCCATTTTGCAATTATTCTCAGATCTGAATTAAACCTTTTGACTAGCTTTTGAGATAACAAGGTGTAGAGCTGGATGAACACAGCAGGCCAAGCAGCATCAGAGGAACAGGAAGGCTGATGTTTCGGGCCGAGACCCTTCTTCAGAAATGGCGGAGGGGAAGAGGGATCTGAAATAAATAGGGAGAGAGGGGAAGGCAGATAGAAGATGAATAGAGGAGAAGATAGGTGGAGAGGAGACAAACCGTTCAAAGAGGTGGGGATGGAGCCAGTGAAGGTGAGTATAGGTAGGGAGGAGATAGGTCAGTTGGAGGATGGACAGGTCAGGGAGGCGGGATGAGGTTAGTGGGTAGGAGATGGGGTACGGCTTGAAGTAGGAGGAGGGGATAGGTGGGAGGACGGACAGATTAGGGAGACGGGGACGAGCTGGGCTGGTTTTGGGATGCGGTAGGGGGAGGAGAGATTTTGAAGCTTGTGAAGACAATGTTGATACCATTGGACTGCAGGGTTCGAAAGTGGACTATGAGTTGCTGTTCCTGCCACCTTCGCGTAGCATTGTTGTGGCACTGCAGGAGTCCCAGGATGGACACGTTGTCTGTGGAATGGGAGGGGCAATTGAAATGGTTCATGACTGGGAGGTGTAGTTGTTTGTTGCGAACCAAGCGTAGGTGTTCTGCAAAGCGGTCCCCCAGCCTCCTCTTGGTTTCCCCGATGTAGAGGAGGCCACAATGGGAACAGCAGATGCAGTATACCACATTGACAGATGTGCAAATGAACACCTGCTTGATGTGGAAAGTCTTCTTGGGGCCTGGGATGGGGGTGAGGGGGGAGGTGTGGGGGCAAGTGTCGCACTTCCTGTGGTTGCAGGGAAATGTGGTGGGGGTGGAGGTTAGTGTGGAGTGGACAGGGGAGTCACAGAGAGTGTGGTCCCTCCGGAAAGCAAATAAGGGTGGGGTTGGAAAAATGTTTGATAGTGGGGTCAGATTGCAGATGGCGGAAGTGTCAGAAGATGTTGCGTTGGATCCGGAAGTCGGTAGGGTGGTACGTGAGGACGAGGGGGATTCTGTTTTGGTTGTTATTGTGGGGATGGGGTGTGAGGGATAAGTTGCGGGAAATGCAGGAGACACCGTCTCGACCAATGGCAGAGAAATTTGCGGTCCTAGCTTTTTATCCTTTTCTTTTAAAAAGATATGATTTCAAACAGCATAAGTTAAATCCTCAAATAATTAGAAACAAAAGCAGAAATTGATGAAAAAGTTCAACAGGTTTTGCAGTATTTGTGGGGCGAAATCAGAGTTAATATTTAAGTCTAGTAACCCTTCCTCAGAACATTTCTTTCCATAGATGATTGGCCCGTTCCTGCCAATTGCTAGCCCAGTGACATTACTGCTGCACCCTTGCCAGCTCCCCCATGACGGAGGGATTGCAGGTGACATTACTATGAGCTGATCTGAAAATGGTAGTCTGCCTCTGAAATTTGTGCCCCTTTATTCCTTCTCTGGGGTGTTAGCGTCACTGGGAGGCTGATGGCCTGGTGGTGTTATCAGTGGACTCTAAATCCAGATCTCCAGGTTAATCTTCTGGGGTTCACATCCTGCCACAGCAAATGGTGGAATTTGAATTCAAATAAACCTGGAATTAAGAGTCTAAGGATGACTGAATCTATTATTGGTTGTTGGAAAAACCCACCTGGTTCACTAATGTCCTTATAGGGAAGGAAACTGCTTACCTTGTCTGGCCTACATGTGGATCCAGGCCCACAGAAATGTGGTTGACTCTTAAACTGTCCTCTTGGCAATTAGGGTGGGCAATAAATGCTGACGTAGGCAGTGACACCCTCGGTCTGGAGTCACATGTAGGCCCAGAGTGGGTAAGGATGGCAAAAAAAACCTTCCCCCATTTAGTGATCTCTGATGGAGGTTTTTACCACAATTGATGCTGGTTGCCACAGTCACCATCCCTAAGATTAGCTTCCAATTCCAGATTTTATTCATTGGAATTTAAATTCTATCAGGGTACATGATGATTCCCTGCTTCCAGAGCATTATCCTGGGGGCCTCTGGATTATTGGTCAGTCACATTCCCATTCCCTGCTGGAAATTTAAGCCTTTTTCCTGATCTTGCTGGCTGGATTTGCTTTTTATGTATTCTTCGGACTTCGGCACTGCTGTTTGGGCCACCATTTATTGCTTATTTCTCTAATTGCCCAGAGGACAGGCGAGAGTCAATCCCATTGCTGTGGACCTGGACTCACATGTAGGCCAGACACAGCTAAGAATGGTTGTCCCGTTCCTTAAAGGACATTTGCGAACTTGATGGAGACCGGTAGTAGGAGCCGGAGCAGGCAGTTCAATCCTTCGAGCCATTTCTGTCATTTGACATAATTATGGCTGATGTTATCCTGATGTCAACCCAGTTTTCTTGCCTGCTCCCCATAGCCCTTTGTTGCACCTTCCATCAGAAGTGCATCCATGGTTGTTCATGGGTATCATTAGACTCTTAATTCTTAGACTCCTGATTCCAGATTTTTTTTGAGTTCAAATTCCACCATTTGGGTGTCCCAGCAGAAGTAGGAAAATAGGGGAGCTGCCCACTGAATGCCAAGCTTTTTTTTCTAGATAACATGGTGTGGAGCTGGATGAACACAGCAGGCCAAGCAGCATCTCACGAGCACAAAAGCTGATGTTTCGGGCCGGAACCCTTCATCGGAGAGGGGGATGGGGAGAGGGAACTGGAGTAAATAGGGAGAGAGGGGGAGGCGGACCGAAGATGGAGAGAAAAGAAGATAGGTGGAGAGAGTATAGGTGGGGAGGTAGGGAGGGGATAGGTCAGTCCAGGGAAGACGGACAGGTCAGGGAGGCGGGATGAGGTGGAAGGTAGGAAATGGAGGTGCGGCTTGAGGTGGGAGGAAGGGATGGGTGAGAGGAAGAACAGATAAGGGAAGCAGAGACAGGCTGAGCTGGTTTTGGGATGCGGTGGGGGAGGGGACGAGCTGGGCTGGGCTGGTTTTGTGATGCAGTGGGGGGAGGGGAAGAACTGGGCTGGTTTTGGGATGCAGTGGGGGAAGGGAAGATTTTGAAGCTTGTGAAGTCCACATTGATACCATTGGGCTGCAGGGTTCCCAACCAGCCCAGCCTGTCTCTGCTTCCCTAACCTGTTCTTCCTCTCACCCATCCCTTCCTCCCACCTCAAGCCGCACCTCCATTTCCTACCTACCACCTCATCCCGCCTCCTTGACCTCTCCGTCTTCCCTGGACTGACCTATCCCCTCACTGCCTCCTCACCTATACTCTCCTCTCTACCTATCGTCTTTTCTCTCCATCTTCGGTCCACCTCCCCCTCTCTCCCTATTTATTCCAGAACCCTCATCCGATCCCCCTCTCTGATGAAGGGTCTAGGCCTGAAACGTCAGCTTTTGTGCTCGTGAGATGCTGCTTGGCCTGCTGTGTTCATCCAGCTTCACACTTTGTTATCTTGGATTCTACAGCATCTGCAATTCCCATTATCACTGTTTTTTTTTCTAGCTGTGTTTTATTTTGTTGTGTTTGATTTGGAGCTGCAGCTGCTGCCATAGGGAGGGGTTGTATGATACTGTACATCGAGATGATCTCCTCCATCGCGTGCCCTGCAGCGTCAATGCCAGACCTGGGGTGGTGAGCACTGGATCGCGAGTACGAGTCCAGTTTGAAGCGTCCTGTGGTTGGGGTATTTCCTCTAGGGCTTGGTGCTGACTGAGCTAGGGTTGGAGAACAGAAAGCAATGGTAAGGATTGATTAGGCCGAGCTATCATCTTTTGGTTGTCTTCTTAGGCCAGAGGAAAACCGAGCACGATGCCTTAAGCTGCACCAAGGAGGCTCACAGGGTCCTGTGCTGCAGCTGAAGACGGAAGCTGGATTATTGCCAGTAATCCTCAGCCAGGATTTAAAAATTGGTCAGTATAGTATTCTTTTCAAAATTAAAATTTGCCTTTTTTTTTGATGCCTCCGCTTTATATATGCCAGCTAGGTGCAAACTTGCAGAACAAATTCTGCACTTTTGCAGGAAGGCTAGCTCCTTCAGCTCCTGCTTTCCCTTACCTGCCTCTATTGAGCAATGAAAGGTAGGAGTGGGGGAAATACCGGTTAGCGTGTCATGGCTGTCCTGCTGTGCGGGTGACGTTGATCTGTGGCCCAACTCCAGGCAGCTGCCCATTTCTCCCAACCGCCGTACCTTTTGGTGAACAAAGGTTCAGCAATCCCAGTTACCAGTCTGGTAAATCTTTGTTGCACACGCTCCATAGTCTGAAAATGCAGATGATCTGGTTTACAATTGTATTGTGCTTGCGAAAACAAAACTTGCTGAGAACCTCAACAATTCTGGCAATGCCTGTGGAGAGAGAAAACAGCATTAACGTTTTGAGTCCAGTGATGCTCCTTCAAAAAATTTCAGACTTGCCCTGAAGAAGTGTCACATTGGAAAGCAGGACTGAAACTTTCTGAAGACACATCATTGGACTTGAAACGTTAACCCTGTTTTCTCTCTCCACAGACACTGCCAGACCTGCTGTGTTTCTCTCGCATGTTCTATTTTTATGTGTTTCAGATCCCCAGCATCAACAGTTATTTGTTTCACTTTCATGATTATCTTGTGGGAGCTTGCTGTGTGCAAATTGGCTGCTGCATTTGCTGTGTCTCAATAGGGACTGCCCTGCTTCAGGAATTTTCTTGAAGGACTTTGGAGAGTCCCAAGTTTGCGATGAGTTGTGATTATAAAGGCAATTGTTTCCTTTTAATGTCATGTCACGTGCTGTGCAACAATTAAGGTCCAGAACGTCTAGAGGTAGGGATGGGAAGTGAGAGAATACAGCACTTTCTCTGCAGAAGTGAAGCTTTGTCCTCTCGACTGATACAGGGCACTGGAAACAGCAGCATATAAGAATAGGGCATAAGGTGAGAGGGGAAGGATTTAAAAGGGATCTAAGGGGCAACATTTTCAATTAGAGGGTGGTGCTTGTGTGGACTGAGCTGCCAGAGGAAGTGGTGGAGATTGATGCAATTAAAACATTTAAAAGGCATCTCGATAGGCACATGGATGGGAAGGGTTTGGAGGGATATTAGTCAAATGCTGACAAATGGGACCAGATTCACTTAGGATGTCTGGCCGGGATGAATGAGTTGGACCAGACGGTCTGTTTCTGTGCTGTATTTCTCTATGACTTTATCTTGCGTGTGTCTGTCAAATCAGGTATGTTGACCACCTGAATTATTTGAGTAGGTTTGCCTCCCCGTCCCCTGTTATCAGGTCCTTTATCATGTTCACAGCGGCCACTTCCTCTTGCAACCTGACTTTCCAGACAACTCATTTGTGAAGCCTTACTGTCAAGTGGATAAATGTAGATCGATCTTCTCCTCACTCGCTGCTGATTGAGATGGTCAGAGGGGAAGTTTTTATTTTACTAATAAAAAAGCAGACAAGATGAATGAGTTGGTTGCATGAGATCAAAATTTTCGGGCTTGACCAGGTCAAAGGTGGAGGACTCGAGGGAGCTTGTGATACAAGAGATGAGTTAAATAGGTTGAGTGGGTAGAGTGGAGTCTGACACCCTAACTCTTTATTTCTTTGCCTCCTTTTCGGGGAAAGGGTGGGTGGTGTGGGGGAGATGGGTATGGTGGTGGTGACGAAACAGAGCGACTCCTTTGTTTTTTTAAAAAAAAAATGAAACGTGGATTTCTGAAGAAGGATCTGGACCCGAAATGTCACCCTTCCTGCTCCTCTGATGTTGGTTGGCCTGCTGTGTTCATCCAGCTCTACACTTTTTTCCATTTGTCCTGCCTCTTTCCGTTCAGTACGCTGCTTGACACGCGAGAGATCACTTGTCAGGGCACATCTGCAACATCCTGTACCAAAGCCTGCTGATCTCTACATAGCACAGTGCACTCTTGCAAACAGAAAGTCCCAGAAATTCGGAAATTACCCTGCTTGTCCCAGTGGTGTGGGGGTGTGAGCAAACCGAGGTGAAAATTATCCTGAGTTTGTTTCTGTCTCTCTTGAGGCCTGAGCTACATCCATCCCTAACTGCCAAACAAAATAGATGATGCTTCTTCAATACATTTCATTTGCAAACGCACCAGTTGGGAACAAAAGGATATCTGTCAGCACCTCGAGCCTGCTCCGCCGTTCAATAAGATCGCGAGTTTTTGGAACTATACCTGAAAAGACAGTGGAATTGAAATGAATTTGGTTTATTGTCACATGAAAACAGTGAAAAGTTTACAGTCGTCACTTACAGCACTATGTAAGGTTCAAGCATACCTAGGAACAGAAGCTTGGGTACAAAGCAGAAAAATAAGGAATGCAAAGTTAACAGTTAAACATTACAGTCCTTCTTTCTAAAAAGTAGAAAAACAAAGAAGCATGTTAGTAATTCATCACCACAGTCCATACATGCCTGGCCATGCTGGGCTTGCACCCCTCACAAGGGCTTTACATCTCACGCTTCACACCCACCCTGTTTTGCCCGCTCCTGCTGTTGAGGCCTTGCCCTGCTTCAGGCTGCCTGCCTCAGCCCTGGAATGTTTCTGAGGCAGGGATTGATAGTTTCTTGTTAAACAAGGCAGTGAAAGGTTATGGAGGATTGCTGATATAAGTTTGCTGTTAGATCAACCATAATCTTATTGAGTGGCAGAGCAGACTCAAGGGACTGAAAGTCTACTCCTGCTGTTTTATACATACATACATTGTGGCAGATTTGTGTTCTGAATTCCACAATCCCATGGTTTCTCGCGAACCCTTGATTACCCAGCCCTCCCACCTAACAAGAATCTTTAAGATCTTTAAAAATATTCAATTACCTGCCTATACTGCCTTCTGAGGCAGAGAACCCCAAAGCAACAGAACCTGGCCTCCACCTGAGAGCGAGAAAAAGATTCCCTGTCCTATAAGGGCGACTACACATTTTATAACAGTGCCTCATAATTCTAAACTGATCCTCCCCCACCACCCCCAAAAAAATGAAGAAACGCCCTTGCCACATCCACCTTTTCATGACCATTCAGAGGCTTGAAAATCAATCTGTCTCCATCTTTGGCAGTGGATCTGGCATGCTAAGATGTTTGTGAGGGTGTGCCAAACGGTGAGAGACAGGTGGAGCGCACGGGCAAGGCTGACGGTTTTCTTTCCCCGAAGGACGTCAAAACAGGTTTTTCTTTCGTTTACAGGACAGTCTGTCAGCTGTCATCTGATTGAACGTCAGAGCAGGCTTGAGCGTCCGAACAGTCTGCCTGTGCCTTGTTTCGTGTGGTTGTATGTCAGCTTTACCTGTTTTCCTTTTAATTTTCTTTTTGTCCTGTGTGTCGCAGTTTGTGGTCTTCCTGAATATTATGTCACACTTTGACTGGGGTTGTTTGCTATACCAACGCAGGGGATTTAACCCGCTGTGTTGCATAACGTTAAGTGGGAATCTCTTGACACTCTGCACCTGTGTCATTCCCTGCAGGTCTTGTTTACTGAGTGCTTGTTTCCTGATGCTGAAGCTCTGGAATTCTATCCTTAAAACCCAGCTACCTCTCCATATCTCTGTCCCCCTTGCTCTCGAAGATACTTCTTCAAACCAACCTGACTAGTGCTAAGAAGGTGAGTGAATTGCCGAAGTTTCTGCTCTTGGAGTGTTCAGGATGAACACAGGAATGCTAAATTTAACACAGTGAGTTATAAAGAAAAGCTGCATAGGGTCATAGAGTCCCACAGCATGGAGAAAGGCCCTTTGGCCCAAACTGGTCTATGCCGACCAAAACGTCCATCCACGCTAATCCCATTCCACTTGGCCCATCCTTCTAAACCTTTGCCATCCATGTATTCATCCAAATGTGGTTAATATACCCGCCTTAACTTCCCCGGCAGCAGGTTCCATATGCGTGCCACCCTCTTATGTTTAAAAAAAAAGTTGCCCCTCAGGTTCCAATGTATTCTTTCCCTTCTTGCCTTAAACTGATGCCCTCGAGTTCTTGATTCCCCAACCCTGGGACAAAGACTGAGTGCATTCAGCCTTTCCATGCCTCTCATGATCTTATACACTTCTATCAGATCTCCCCTCAGTCTCCTATGTTCTAAAGAAAAAGTCCTAGCTTGTCCAGCCTCTCCCTATAACTTAGTCCCTTGAGTCCTGGCAGCATCGAGTTTAATAGCATCTTTCCTATGGCAGGGTGACCAAAACTGAACGCAATATTCCAAGTGTGGCCTCATCACCGTCCTGTACAACTGCAACATAACTTCCCAACTTCTGTACTTATTGCCCTGACTGATGAAGGCCAGTGTGTCAAAAGCCGCCTTCACTGCCCTGTCTCCCTGTGACTCTACTTTCAGAGAACCATGCACCTAAACTCCAAGGTCCTTCTGTTCTACTGCACTCCTTAAGGCTCTATCATTCACCGTGAAACTCCTACTTTGAATTAACTGTCCAAAATGCAACATCTCTCATGTTTATATATTAAACTCCATTTGCCAATTCTTGGCCCACTTTCCGAGCTGATCAAGATTCTGCTGTAATTTCTGATAACTTTCCTCCCTGTCTATATAATCCACCTATTTTAGTGTCACTTGCAAACTTGTACATTCTTGTCCAAATCATTGATATAAATAACAAACAGCAGTGGGCCCAGCATTGACCCTAGAGGCACACCACTAGCCACAGGCCACCAGTCTGACAAGCATCCTTACATTATTACCCTCTGCTTCCTACCATCAAGCCACCTGTGTATCCAATTTGCCAATTTTCCCTTGATTGCATGCAATCTAACCTTCCAGAGCAGCCTACCACGTGGAACATTATCAAAGGCCGTACTGAAATCCGTATAGACTACATCTACCGCCCTGCCCTCATCAAACTTCCTGGTCACTTCATCAAAGAACTCTTAACAAATTTGTTACGCATGATCTCCCACGCACGAAGCCATGTAGACTACTCCCAGTCAAACACAGTCTTTCAAAATGCTTGTATATCTTATCTGTCAGAATCTTCTCAAATAATTTACCTATCACAGACATTAAGTTTACTGGTCTATAATTCCCCAGATTTTTCTTTGCAGCCCTTCTTGAATAAGGGCACAACATTCGCTACCCTCCAGTCTTCCAGGACCTCACCCGTGGCTGTATATCAGCCAGGGCCCCTGCAATTTCTTCTGTAGCCTCTTGCAGGATTCTTGGATGTATTTGATCAGGACTAGGAGATTTATCTACCTTCATACTTTCTAATACTTCTGCCCCTACTGTGCTATGGACTGTCCCCAAGATATCGCCACTAACTTCTCCAAGTTCTCAAGTCTTAATGTCTCTCTCCACAGAGGAGAAATACTCATTGAGGATTCGCTCATCTCCTGTAGTTCTTCACATACACGTCACCTTTGGTCCTTGAGGGTTTCTATTCGCTCTCTAGTTATACCTCCAGGAATTCCCTTGATCCTGACTGCCTGTTCCTGACCCATGCCTCCTCTATCCTCAATATCTCTTGTCATCCCTACTCCTGCCAACCTTGCCCTTCACCCACATAGGAACATATAGACCTTTGAACTCGAGCTATCACACTTTCAAAGGCCACCTGCCTTTCAGAGCTCCCTTTGCCTGCAAACAAACTGTTCCAATCAACCCCAGCAAGCTCCTGTCTAATTCCATCAAAATTTGATTTGCCCCAATTTAGAAATTGAACTTGAGGGCTAGTTTTGTTCTTCTCTGTAACTATTTTAAAGTTAATGGAACTATGGTCACAGGCCCCAAAGTGCTCCCCCACTGTCACCTCAGTTACCTGTCCTGCTGTATTTCCCAAGAGTAGGTCAGGTTTTGTCTCTCCCCAGGTAGGACCCTCCATATACTGGAAACTTTCGTGAACGCATTTAATAAATTCCACCCATCTAAGCCCTTAACATCGACTGGGACGGCCGTAGTGTTATAAAAATTAAAATCCCCCACTATGACAACCCTATTTCTCCTGCAAGTCTTTGCAATCTCCCTGCATATTTGTTCCTTTAATTCCCATTGACAATTTTGGGGCCTATAGTACAACCTCAATAACGTCACTGTCCCCTTGTTTCTTAGCTCCACCCATCAGTTATTTTATCTCTGACTACTACTGTGACACTCCCCTTAATCAAAAATGCAAACCCTCCTCCCCGCGTTCCTCCACCTCTCTCCTGCCTAAGGTACCTGTACTCTGGCTCATTAAGCTGCCAGTCCTGTCCCTTCCTTAACCATGTTTCTGTAATGGCTATAATATCCCAGTCCCATGTACCTATTCATGCTCTGAGTTCATTGGAATTACTTGTCAACCCTCTTGCATTGAAATAGATGCAATTTCATCCAAGAGGCATTCCTCGCTCCCTGTCATGTTCCAGCCTGACCTGTCTATTGAACTTGCTATTTCTGATTATTGTATCTCCTTCCAGCCTTGCACTCGCCTCTCTGCTGTTAAGGAACCCCTCCCCCTCCCCCGCCCTGGGCAATCCAGTTTAAACCCTCCCTTACAGTACGAGCAAATCTACTTACCAGTATATTGGTCCTCTTCCAGTTCGGGTGCAACCGGCCCCTCTCCAACAGGCCACCTCTGCCCCAGAAAACATCCCAATGATCCAGGAATCTGAATCCATGCCCCCTGCACCAATTTTTCAGCCACGCATTCATTGACCATATCCTCCTGTACTTACCCTTAATAGTATGTGGCACTGAAAGTAATCCAGAAATTACCACCGTCGAGGTCCTGGTTTTTAACTTTTTTTCAAGCTCTCTATAATCGCTGTACAGGACCTCATCCCTATTTCTACCTATGTCATTTGTGCCAATGTGCGCAATGACTTCTGACTGCTTACCCTCCCCCTTAAGAGCGTTCTGCAACTGCTCAGAGACATCCTGGACCTTGGTACCCAGGAAGCAACACACCATCCTAGATGGGCTGAGACTTTTATTCGCTGGAGCTCAGGAGGTTGAGAGGAACCCTTGTAGAAGTTTATAAAATAATGAGAGGTATAGATAGAGTTAATGGTAGGTGTCTTTTCACAAGAATGGTGGATTTCAAGACTAGGGGACACATTTTTAAGGTGAGAGGAGAGACATTTTAAAAAAGACGTGGGGACAAATTTTTTTACACCAAGAGTGGTCCGCGTTTGGAATGAACTTGCTGAGGAAGTGGTGGATAGGAAAGGCTTGGAGGGATATAGGCCAGGATCAGGCAGATGGGACTGGTTTAGTTTGGGATTATGATCGGCATGGAGTGGTTGGACCGAAGGGTCTGTTTCCCTGCTGTGTGATTCTAACAGGAAAACGGCAGGGACTCATTCTCTGTGAACAAAAGGAATCTATTCGAATCGAAACAGAAATCACTGAAGAAATTTAGTGGGTCTGGAAGCATCTATGGAGAGAAAGCTGAGTTAGCATTTTGAGCCCTGTGACCATTCTTCCATGCCTGTTCAATCCTTGTATTACTCGGAAGCTTATTGTTTCCCAACTGGCTTTTCCATTGCAACTCATCAGTGTACCATCAGTATAAATTGTTGTGGTTGTTTGAAATTTGGCATTCTTGCAAGCCTGTCCTGATGAGTGCTGGATGAGAAACTTTGACAGTGGGCCTGGCCCTTCAGTGAGATTAAACCTATGCCTTTGGTCAGCTGCCCAGAGGTCACCCTATAGGGCTTAGTCATCTTTTTTTAAATCTATTTTCCTGTGAGGCTTCACTCTTTTAAAACTGCTGTATGAGTTTAATGAGTAGAGGTGCAAAGGGATTTAGGGGTACCGTATACAAATCACGTGAAATTTGTAGAAATAATTTAGAAATGGGTTCTTTATATGTGAAACAGTAGATCATAGAATCCCTACAATCTGGAAGCAGGCCATTTGGCCCATCAACTCCACACTGATCCTCCGAAGCACATCCCATCCAGACCCACCCCTTCACCTTATCCCTGCACCCCTGCATTTTCTGTGGCTAATCCACCCTAGCCTGCACTTCTTTTGACTATGGGAAGAAACCCATGTAGACACGGAGAGAATGTGCAAGCTCCCTACAGACAATCACCCAGAATGGAATCTGATTAAAGCTGGGAAATTTTATTAAACTTTATTGAGCCTTTACTAGGCCCCACCTAATACTCTGAAGAATACTGGTACTCGTGGTATAAACCAAGGTCCAAAAAAGTTACCAAGGTGATATAGATCCAGAAAATCATAACCATCCGGAAACATTGAACGTGCCAGGATGCTTTTGTCTCAAAAAGAAGGCTGAGGGGGTGAACTGATTGAGGCCATTAAAATGCAGAAAGGGGTTCAATAGTGAAGAAGTGGCAAAGATGTTTCCACTTTGGGGTCGGGGGAGATCGGAGCTAGGAATGCCAATATAAGCTGGCTACTAATGAATCCAATCAGGATTTCAGAGTAAATGTCTTCAGCCGGAATGTGGAGGAGAACAGGGACTGACTCCCACGAGGTGCGATTGAAGTGAAGAGCGGATTTGTTGAAGGGAGTATCTGGATAAACTCATGAGAGAAAGGAATGGAAGCGTGTGATGCCTTGGTTGGCAGGGAGATATGAAGGCAGTGGGAGCAATCTCACGTGAAGTGGAAACACTGTGCAGAGGGACTGAATGGCCTGATGCTGTGCCATGCTGTCTGCCTGGCCTGTTGCAGAGAGGCCAGCTGTTGAGGGATCCTGTGGGCTTATGCAGGAGCACTGAGCCTGTAATGTCCTGACTGTTGGTGCATTCCATCCAGAAATATTCAATGAGCCAAGGCTTAACCCTTGACCCTGACATCTTGGGTGGGGGCAAGAACAATGGATGATGTGGGGCATGACCATATTGTTCCCTCTGGGATCTTGCTGTCCACACACTGGCTGCTGCGTCTCCAGTATTGTGTCAAAAATCACATACCAAGTTGTAGTCCAGCAGGTTTTTTTGAAGACACAAACTCAGTCCATCTCCAGGAATGTGACAACCCACAACGATGTAATTGTGGCTGAAATGGCTGAGGTTGTGAAAGGCTCCACATAAATGCAAGACTTTTTCTGACAGATACGTGTATTAGAGGGGTGGCTGGGGAGGCTGACGGAAGGGAGTGCGTGTTGACGAAGCGGGGAGAGATGGGTATCTCAGCCCAGTAACATTTTCCAGGCACCAGCTTCTTCCCATCGTCCACTGACAGCTGAATGCATACTGTTGGCCTCTTTTCCACTAGGGTTTTGAATTTAGTGACAGATAAAGGGTAGACGGCTCAATTAGAATTGAATAAAGGCAAAGTTGTATTAGTAACCCTTTAGTTAGGAGAAAGCGCACAGTCAACGTGTTATCTAATACCTGTACATGACAAACTGGTCAGATTACTTCCAGCTGAATTCCAGGTTTTCCCCTTGATCTTGAGTTAGTGCTATCAACGTCTCCGAATTTGCCACCTTTTAAATGTTCGCTTCCTGAGTTCCAGACTGTTTGATGCAATGCCCAGCATGTACAAGACCCTCATAATTCTGAGCTGATTTGTCCAAGGGTCGTGTAAACAGGAGACATCTGTTTCCATTGTTAGCACCACTAGACATTTGGTCTTGTCAGCAGTCAAGCTTCACATCCCCCTTTTACACTCCCTGCCTTTAGCACAAATTCCCGTCATGCTTGTTGAGATTCAAGTGTTAGCCATGGGGTTACAGTTACCCATTAGATCAGAGTGCTGAACTAAAGTTGTGGTTCTTCTGTAGCTGCGCTGCAAGCACAAGGGGCCCTTGTTGACGTTTCTGTGGATTGTAGGGAGCCCTGCATGCCGCAGGATGAAACAAAATGTCCTGGAGCCAAGGTGGGGGGAAACGGGGCTGTGGTCTTGTACATCAGTTGCTGGTAAAGTCAGTGTTGCACGTCGAGCGCTGACTGTTTGTTGAAAGCTGCTGTTGACCTAGATAAGGAGAGCCAGCTCATAGCCATCACCTCTGCTCGGGTCAAATAATCTGCCAGTACAGTAGGATCTTGTGCAGTCACCGACAATTTCTGATGTTAATTGGAGGGCCAGTACCAAGGCAGCGCCGCACTGTCTGTGCCACGGCTACACCACACTGTCGGGGGTGCCACTGCTCAGGGTGCACCGCAGTCTGGGGGTCTGGCGCTGAGGGAACAATGCACTACTGGAGGGGGAGTGCCGCGCTGTCAGAGTTGCCGTTGTTTTGATAAGACATTAGACGTTGACAGTCAACTTCCTTGGGTTGGTGAGAAATTCCATAGCCGCCACTGGAAGAAGAACCTTGGAGATGTTCACCTGATTTCCTTGACTTGATATTTATCCTTCAACTCGAGTGAGTAATATTAGTCTGCAGTTTGTGGTATCCTGCTGTGCATAATTTGGCGGTCATATTTCCTGCACCTCGAATTTATTTTGATGGCTGTGAAACACTTAATGAGACCATGAAAGAGTTACAGAAATTCATATCCTTCTTGCTGTGCCTGATACCACTAGGCCCTTCCCTGCCAACTGAATTTACACTGACAATGTGGTACCCCCCCCCCCCCCCCCCCCCCCCCCCGCCGCTGCCACCTTTTGACTCAGTGCCGGAAACTTTGTCGAACTTCCATTTACAGTGAAGATAGTGCCTTTGACTGAAAGTATTCATTCCAACCTGACTCCCTTCCTCATCATCCTCTCATTTCTCCTTTTGAGCTGTCTCCAGCTCTGAAGAATATATTGGGCTGAAGTGCGTCAGACATTTACTGGGTTAGATGTGAGAGGAGTCGAAAATTAGAGGGCATAGCTTTAAGGTGAGAGGGGAAAGATTTAAAAGGGACCCAAGGGGCAACTTTTCCATCCAGAGGGAATAAAATGAGCTGCCAGAGAAAGTGGTTGAGATTGGTACAATTAAGACATCTAAAAGGCATCTGGGTGGGTACATGAATAGGAAGGGTTTGGAGAGATATGGGCCAAATGATGGCAAATGGGACTAAATTTATTTAGGATGCCTAGTTTGCATGGAAGGGCTGGACTGAAGGGTATGTTTCCATGCTGTACAGCTCTATCTCCCTAAATGGGAATTGAAGAAATGGTACAGATTTGATGGGTTGAAGGGCCTCCTCTACAATATGACTCCAAGTTTGAAAACCCTTGTCGTTATTCACTGTGCCATTGAGTGACCGTAACAATCTCATTTCTCTCTTGTCTCTCTTTCTCTCTCGCTCTGTTGACTCAATCCCTTGTCTCGGTCTATCTATGCATGTCTCCCTTTTCTATGCCTGTCTCTCTCATGCTCTCGTTCAGTCCTTGCAGAAATGTGTCACAAGCAACCTGACAAACCTTTCCAGGGAACTAACTAACGTCATGCTCTAAATCACAAAGGTCTAATAAAACCTGTGGAGCTTGGGTCGTATCAGAAGCTACAGGGTGAGAGTTGAGAGAAGATTATCCTCTTAATCTGAGTCCAGATATACCCTTTGATTTACTGAGAGAAACCCAGTGCATAAATTCCCCCTGGAAATGATGGTACAACTGTGAACTTTGCAGTTATACTTGATCAGTATGTGGCGTCACATTTGTAGAGATAACATCAGTGGCAGGAGTGGTTCTGTCCCTGGAACGTCCTTGTTAAGTGTGGAGGATGTTGAAAAGAACTCTGATTTGCATAACCCTGACATCTCATCTGCCGAACTTCCTGAGCACTGTGCAAACTAAATTGCTTAGGACTTCAAGTGCAGCAGCATCATTTGGGTAAATGTGTTTCAGAAAGGGAGAAGCTGACCAGAAGCCTAGGAAAAGGCTCTGATGGACCCTAATGTGCTCTGGGGAATGGGGTGGCCTCGGTGAACCTGCTGCACAGTGCTCTTGTAAGAGCAACCCGCTTGTCTAGCACTGACATCTCGTGCCTAAAGTATGGGCCACATCCTGAAACCAACTGACTCACAGGAGGCAGTGGAGCTGACATTGCTAGTTCATATGTGGGGAGATTGCCAGTAGAAATAAAGATTTTGTTTTGTAACTCAAAGTACTGTCATCTGAATTTAGAGTCACCATATCCACATGTCACTTTTTCATGCATTGTTTTTCCAGCAGCAGGCTCTCTACAGGTAGTAGAGGGAGCACATGGTCAGCTGATGAAAACCCTTTCCACCAGAACACTGCAGCTGTGCCTCAGTGGGGTGGCACTGTGTTGGAGTTTTGTGGGTTTGTGTCCCTGCTGCAGAAACCTGAGCCCTGTAATCCAGGGCAACACTTAGATTACCAGAGGGTCGGTGCCAAGGGAGCGCTGCACTGTTGGAGTGTCAGTGCTGAGGGAGCACCATTCTTTATTTACTTTCAGACTTTAAACTCTGCCTGTCCCTCATTGAAGGGTCTAGGCGCGAAACGTCAGTTTTTGTGCTCCTGAGATGCTGCTTGGCCTGCTGTGTTCATCCAGCTTCACACTTTATTATCTTGGGTGTAATGTATAGATGGGTGTGGGGGAGGTCTTCCAGATGACCAATGGCCTCTCCAAAAATTGACAATCTGGGTCAGTTAATCAGATTTCTGTTCGTGGAATCTTCCTTAGTGCATATTTTCAACTGCATTTCCTACGTTTTAACAGTGACTAAGCCTCCAAAAGGAGAAAAGTGCTCCAAATTGACTGTAAAATGCTCCAGGAGATTCCCTTAGATCATGGATGGTGCTGTGCAAATGCCAGCCATTTTCTTTCTTACTTTTCGCGCCCAGCCCCTCTCCTGAAGCAACTGGATAACGCTCCACAGCTGCTGTGACCAAGCCCCTGGGCCAGTAACCAGCGAGCACTTTTTTTTTATCAGCTCTGATTCCCGTCTGTGGCAACGACAGCCTGTGGTCAGTGCTTTTCCGTCGCTGGCCTTGTCGGCTCATTACCGTGCTGGCTTTAAATCTGTCAGCCGAGGGCACGCTGTGGTTATTTTTAAAAAAGCCTCATTGCAGGAAGGAACTGGGTCAAAGAGCTGCATGGTAAGCCATCAGCATGCTGGCTTGTGACTTTTCAAAGTGCACAGCTTTCTGATGTTTAGTGTCATAATTATGATGAATAACAGCAAAAGTGCTCCCTCTGTTTGTAGAAAGGATACTAGTGAGGCTGTAGCTACTTACAGCTTTTGTTTTTGTTTTCGGTTTAGAGAATTTTCTTTCCCCATTTTCTCTCCACAAGACTTCAACATTTTTTTTATTCACCCATAGGGCATAGATGTTTTCGGCTGGGCCAGCCTTTAATGCCTGTTCCTGCTCGTCCTTTAGAAGGTGGTAGTGAACTGCCATCTTGGATTGCTGCATTCTCCCTGGTATAGGTAAGTCTACAATGGTGTTAGGGAATCTTAGCTGAAGTACATTTCTAAAGAGCTTGCCAGCTATCTATTAATAGGGAAAAGCATGATCGTACCTTCCCCTGATAGTCACATGACAACAACAACAACTTGTATCTCCATAGTGTGTTGGATGTCGTAAAATGTTCACATGTCACCTGTGACTCAGCGAGTATTGCACATGCCTCTAATTCACAGGGTCCTAGGGTCAAATTCTACTGCAGTGGCTGGAGCTGGTCGCTAGTCCAGTGCAGTGCTGAGGGAGCATTGCACTATTGGAGGGTTGGTGCTGAGGGAGCGCCACACTGTTGAAGTTACCGTCTTTTGAATGAGACATGAAATACTGTTTGCCCACTGAAAGAATAGATCCTTCACTGGCGTTTCTCAAAAGAGATATATTCCTAGTGCCCAATTTTTATTCTGAATCAGCATCTTGAAACACAGGTGATTGTACAGTTGTTTGTAGGACACTGCACAATACCTTTTGGATGCTGCGTTTGCTAAATCTGAGGATGAGGAACTTTCACCATTTGGTAAAATTCTTGCTTTGGCATTGTGGAAATCCATGATGATAATGATTTCCTGATCCCTCCCTCAGCAATGATGTGTTTCAAGTATATTATGTTTTGAGCATTTTAAAATCAGCACAGTGCAACTCTGAGCATAACAACGAAAGTAAGCTCTGATTCTGGCAGATATGAGTGTGTGATCACATAATGCAGCATATGCATATATAGTGTGTGTATACATGTGCGGTTTGGGGAGTTTGTTTATCCCCCCCCCCCCCCCCCCACACAAACACAAAGTAGCTTGTCTCTTTCCCCCTTCCTTTTGCAACCATTCATGGCCTTTGTCCAGACCCCCAGCCTGAATCTTGCAGCCACTGCCAACCCAGCCTTATTCTGCCCTTAATCTGCACAGCACAGGAATGGGCCTCTTGCTCTATGATGACCAATTAGTGTTAAGATTGCATGAGTTGCAAATTTTCTGGCCCCTTTTGTCTTTGACCACTCTCTTGCTTACATGTTAAAAAGGAAAGTATCTTATGGCCAAATGTTTGGTGGTTGTGAAAAGTGCTATATCAATGCAATCTTACAAGCGAGATGCTTCAAACGGGCATCAACTAAAATTAGACATTGGGCCACAGAATATTGCGTGAGAGCAGTTTTGTCGTAGAGGTTAGTGATAAGGAGCTCACTTGAAGGAGGAGAGCGAGTTGGGTTTAGGGAAGCATTTCCGTAGTTCAGAGTCCAAGCAGCTGTAGGCATAGTTGTCAGTGCGGCAGTGATGGAATTCGAGGAAGCTTAAGAGGCTGGAAATGGAGGAGCACAGAGATCTTGGAGCAATGGAGGAGGTAGCTGAGATGTACAAGATCAGGAGGAATTTGAACACCAGGATGAGAATCCTAGTTGACACGCTTCCTGACCAGGAATGAATGCAGGCCAGCAAACACATGGGAGCTGGGTGGAACAGGCTTGATATTAAAACACTCGCAGAAAAACAATTGAGGGTGTTGAATGAGCTGAGAGTGGATTGCTCTGATGTGGTTATTGCTAGATTAATATGTTGAAAGACCTAAGAAAGACTTCTGAAATGGTTGCACCCTGACAGATCTGGAATTGAGGGCTGCAAAAGCAGTCCCCGAAAACGCCTGCAGTGCACAAAGCCAAAAAAAACAGAATGGAACAAATGAAAGAAAAGACACGCAGGTTATTTCTTAAATGCACATAAGAGATTAGAATGTAGACGTGCAAAGAGGCCTTATTGAACGCTAATATGCAGATGCAGCAAGCTATTATGAAGTTTAAGGATATGTTATCGCAAGAAGAATTGAGTATAGGAGTAATGAAGTCTTGCTTCAGTTGTACACAAACTTGGTTAGCCTCAGCACATGGGAGATCTACATGCAGTTTTTGTTCCCTTTCCCCTCTATTATTGCCGTCGAGGGAGTCCAATAAAGGTTCATCAGACTTGTCTCCAGGATGGCAGGATTATCCTACCTAGAGAAATTGGGATGGGCAAGCTTCTGCGTTCTCTACTGTTTTGAAGAATAGGAGGCAAAGAAAGCTACAGGTCAAGAAGATTTGAGAGTCCTCATGCATAAGTTGCACAATGCTAGCATTCAAATTTAAGAGGGAAGGCAAATGGAATGGAATTTCAGAGGGAATAGAGTATAAAATAGGGAGGTCTGTCTAAAACTGTACTTTTCTTAAGGAGAGATATACATACATTGGAGGCAGTTCAGAGAAGGTTCAGTGGGCTGATACTGAGGTGCGGAGGGGCTGTCTTATGAGGAGAGATTGAGTACTTTAGATTTGTACTCATTGGAGTTTAGAAGAAAGAGAGATGACCTTATCGAAACATACAAAATTCTTAGGGAAGGACTTGATAGGGGAAATGTGGGGAGGTTGTTTCCCTTGTGGAGAGTCTACCAGAGGGCCTCATCTCAGAATAAGGAGTTGTTCATTTAAGACAGAGGTAAGGAGGAATTTCTTCTCTCAGCAAGTAAGGAATCTGTGGATTCTTTCCTGGAGAGGGCTTAGACCTTGGGTTATTCAACTTTATGCATACAAGGAGAAAATGCAGGAAAGTGGATTTGAGGATTATCGGATCCCATTGAATGATGGAACAGACTCGATATGCCGAATGGCCTACTTCTGTCCCTATATCTTATGGTCTTGTCTCTTTGAAATACACATATACTTAAAGGGACAGACAGTATTGATGTAGGTACGATGTTTCCCCTGGTAGGGGATCTAGAATTCCCTGCCCCAGAGGTGTGTTAATGCTCACTATGTTTAAAGTTGATGCTGGTGAAAATGCCAATGAAAAAGGCACTGAAGTGGATGATCAACCTTTGTCAGATTGAATACCCGAGCGCGTGTGGTGAGCTTATAAGGCTTCCTCTCATCGTTCATAAGTGTCACAATATTTGCAATAGCTTGCATCCAACGATCGACAGGCCACATACGAGGAACAGAAATATAAGTGTTAGTAGAAGAGATTTCGTGTAGGTGGTGTCTCGCAAGGGGGTTTTCAGGCTGTGGAACATGCTGGCGGTTGCAGAAATCACGCAAACATTTCCGTTTGGGTTAGATTGGTCGTCAGAGGGATGAAGGGACCGTGGGGCAGCCCATGGCCTAACAAACACTGACAGACTAGCTGCCTAGGCATCCAGACATCACAAATCTCCAAAACATAGATTCTTTATCTGGTGGTCACACTTTCCTGCCTGTGACAGCACACTCCTGTCTGCCACAACTTTGCTGCCAGAAGTTTATTGCAAGTGTTGTATGCAGGACGAGTGCTGTGTGAAAAATGTTACATTTTATCTTGAAGTAATATGTAATGAAGCTATTGTACTGAAGGGACAGAAAAGAGCAAAGCGCAGTTCGTTAAAATGGTGTGTAGGTCTTTTGACAGATCATGCCTCCACCTTCAAATCGCAAAGCATCAGACGGTACTTAGCGGGAACCCCCCCTATTCAATCCCAGTTGACCCCCTCCTAGTGCTTGAACTCCTTAACCTGGATTGTGGGGTTGGGGGATGTGCATAGTGGAGAAATGTGGAACTTTGTCCCACAGGAAGTCAAATATTGGAGATGCCTGAAGGAGGGTGCTGGATAAACGCGTGAAGGAGAAAGAAATGGTGTTGTGGCAAGATCAAGTGAAGGAGTTGCAGACGTACAGGCAGGGAGCATAGGGGTCGAACTGCCTGTGTCGAGCATCTTTGTCTCCCTCATGTGCTCTTTAGACACTGTTTAAAATTAAAAAGCCCCTTTCAGTATTTTAAATTTTCTGATAATTTACTATTTCGCTTTAATTGCTATTTTTGAAAGGAAACCTTCTAAAGAAAAAAAAGTGTGGCATAATCTTTTGAAGTTAAGGTGAAATGATTCACCCTGGAGGAGTGGTTTGTGAGTCTGCCATTATTTTGTTGCAATCAACCTGCTTGGACATGTTAGAACTCTTCTCCAGGGCAGGTGGGACTTGAACCAGGGTGTTCTAGCTTGTACCCACTGCAAGAGTCCTTAAAACTTAAGGCTCCAGTTTAATAGTCCTTACTATGCCACCATCTCACAGCTGGTGAGGTCTTGCGGGGTGACCTGAGGGACCATATGCATCAAGGGACCAGGTGAGGAATGTGTTAATTGAGGGTAATTTAGTGAGGACATGACCGGGTATGTCTGTGCAGCGGCAGTGTCTCTGCTTTTGGGCTAGGAGGCCTGAGTTTAAGTTCTACCTGTCCCAGAGGTGTGTCATGACAAGTCGGAACATGTTGATCAGAAAGTATCTACGAGGGGAAATAAAACTGTCGGTCATGTGTAGGTTGATGGTGTGAGAGTTGGAATTAAATCCTGATCAGAATAGCATGAGCTTGTATTCTGCCTAACCAATACTTAACCTCACGTAAAAACCGAAAGAACTGTGGATGCTGTAAATCAGGAACAAAAGCAACGTTGCTGGAAAAGCTCAGCAGGTCTGGCAGCATCTGTGAAAGAGAAAACAGAGTTAACATTTTGAGTCTGGTGGCCCTTCCTCAGAATAGAGGAAGCCTCACTGGACCGAAAACATTAACTCTTTCACAGATGTTGCCAGAGCTGCTGAGCTTTTCCAGCAACATTGCTTTTGTATTTAACTTCACATGCTGATTGATACAGTCACCGCTGAATGCAAGAGTCAACCTGACATTTGGGCACTTTTACAGATGGTGAAAACGTGTCATGGCTGCCTGTCTACAAGCAATCAAGTGACAACAAGAGATCTCTAGATGTGCAGCGCAAGACCGGCACTAAAATCTCAGTGGTGGGGCAGTGTTTTGGGAAGAAAGGCTGTCATGTTAAACAGAAAAGTTTAAGAAATCTCTCGTTTTTATTTCTTGGCACTCGGATGCGGCAAGAGTACTGTGTCTGATTGCTTCTGTTCACTTAGGGAGAAGTAAAGGCTTCCTCAGTTCTCTGGTAGCACTTTCTTGGACCTCCAGATGATGTACTAGTGCCTTGCAACTACCAGGCGATGAGCTGAGTTTGTGCAACGCCTAGCAGAGTAAGCTAAGTGACGGCGCTGGAGCGGCTAACAGGCACACTTGACGCTGAAAGATTTTTACGACAGGTCATTGAAAGGTCAGTTGGGTACTTTTTGCAGTGGAGTCTCTGTTGCCATGTCAGCAGAGATGTGGTTGACCTGCATGCAGCAAGATCCCACGAACTGCAATGCGGCTCTGACCTCTGGTAACTGGAACATCTTATCTCCCCTGGTAGCGCTTTGAGGAGCAGGAGGGAGGCTGCTCTGCCTCTTGAGAGTCCATGACCATAAGTCTGAAATTGGAGCCTAATCTCGGTGATGGCGACTGTGATAGTGAACCTAGTGAAAATCTGTCATCCTTACATGGTCTGGGTGTACATGTGACTCCTGATCCACAGCGATGGGGGTTGACTCTTGACTGGCCTCTGAAATGCCCTGTGCCAGGCAGTCTATTCAAGGGTTAATTATGTTTGGCTCTTTTATTTCACTTGCTTTCGATCATTAGTCCCAGGACACCAGCACAGAGTTGAGACGCTCTAGTGGCATAATGACAATGCCCTACCTCTGGGCCAGAAAACCTTGGTTTTTTAAGCCCTATCCATCACTCGGGTGTTCAGACAGCAGAGAGGCTGGATCAGAAACAGAAATTGTTCGAACATGTCAGCAGGTCTGACTTCATTTGTGGTGAGAAATCAGAGTTAACATTTTGAGTCCAGTCCCTTCCTCAGAACTGATGATAGCTCGGAAAAGGTTGGTTTTTATGTAGAAAATTGGGTTGGGGGGAGGGAGTAAGAGATAAATGATAGGTGAAGTTAGGGCCCAAAGAGTGAAGAGTAGTTGAGCAGACAAAGGAGTGGATAGCAATTGGCCTGGGAGAGTGAATAGCTACTAATAGGGACTGTTGGTGGCTAACAATGGGTTGCTATATTGTTATAATGGTGTAATAGCAAATCGTACGATAACAAGGCCTGGTGTGTGGGGGTTGGAGTAAGGTGCTTGAAGCCCTAAAATTGTAGCCTGTAGAGTTCTCAAGCAGAAAATGAGGTACTGTTCTTCCAATTTGTGTTGAGCTTCGCTGGAGCACTGCAGCAAGCCTAAGACAGAGATGTTGGCCAGGAAACAAGGTGGTGTGCTGAAGTGTTGAAGAGAGGCAGGGTCATTGCTTTCAGTCACTAGAGGGAACTTCCCTCCCGTTTTGCTCTACTGAGGCAAAGGCCTTGCCCATCCTTCAGCCTCTTGTTATTTTCCTTTTCAGCAATGCTTTCTTCACACGGGTAGGTGTTAGTCAAAGGGGAGAGTAACCTTGATGACTGAGTGACTTGATCCACTGAGTGCTGGTTGTTTTTGGGGGTTTGTGGAATTGTGTACACTGCTCACACAGTATGCAAAGCAGGTACCAGGGAGGGATTCTCCCTAATTTTTTTGTTTGAGAGACTTCGCACGAGAAATTATCTTCTGAAAAGGTCAACGGCATGTTTTTTTTAAGTCTCCTTTGATTTCGTCAGAAGAGGATGAGTGTTGGGCGTTTACTTTATAACAGTGTGCAGGAACACTATCTAGGTGAAGACGACTTTCCTCATCTCAGTCCTAAATGACCCACCCTGTAACAAGGAATTATACAGCACTGAAACAGACCCTTCGGTCCAACTTGTCCATGCTGACCAGACATCCTAAATTAATCTAGTCCTATTTGCCAGCATTTGGCCCACATCCCTCTAAATCCTTCCTATTCATATACATCCAGATACCTTTTATATGTTGTAATTGTACAAGCCCTGATCACTTCCTCTGGCAGCTCATTCCATACACACAACACCTACCCGTGTGAAAATGTTGCCCCCCTAGGTCCCCTTTAAATCTTTCCTCTCAAATCTTAAACCTGTGCCCTCCAGTTTTGGATTCCCCTTCCCTGGGGAAAATGACCATGTCTGTTTATCCCATCAAAGCCCCTTATGATTTTATAAAATGCTCTGAGGCCTCCCTTCAACCTTCGATGCTGCAGGGAAAGTAGCCCCAGTCTATTCAGCATCTCCTTAGACTGTGACCCCTGGTAACTGGAATCTCTTATCATCTTCGGTAGGGTTTGAGGAACAGGTGGGAGTCTGTCGTGCCTCTTGAAACTGTACCACCATATGGAGTAAGATCTGGAATTGGAGCCTAATCTCTGTGGTGATGACTGTGATAGCCAACATTGCTTGTTGTAAAAACTCATCTCATTCACTAATCTATTAAATCCCTACAGTGTGGAAACAGGTCCTTTGGCTCAACAAATCCACACTGACTCTCAGAGCGTCCCACCCAGACCCATCCCCCTATAACCCACCTAATCTACACATCCCTGAACACTACGAGCAATTTAGCATGGCCAGTCCACTTAGTCTTTGGACTGTGGGAGGAAACCAGAGCACCTGGTGGAAACCAGCGCAGACACGGGGAGAATGTGCAGACTCCGCACAGACAGCTCACCTGAGGGTGGAATCGAACCTGGGTCCCTAGCGCTGTGAGGTAGCAGTGCTAACCACTGAGCCACTGTGCCGCCCATTGGGGATGAAAACCAGCTATCCTTACCCTATCTGGATGTACACATGGTGGGGTTGACTCTTAACTGACTTCTGAAATACCCTGAGCAAGACACTGTGGTTAAGGGATAATGAAGGATGGGCAACAAATTTTAGTGAAGCCCATAGCCTGTGAACGATTATGAAAAGTGAGAACAGACTAAAATTCATGTGCATTAGTTCATGGGGTTCACCCGTCAGCTTGTGGGTGTGAATTCAGTGACTCTCAAATCCTAGCTGCTTCAGTAAAGTCTATCATTTAAAAGGCCTAACACCACCTTCCTGCTGTTGCATTCTGTATAATTGACTTGCGATACCAAACAAGCCACTGATGGTTTGTTGTGCAGTTCTACCATCAGTGGGTAAGTTGCATTGCTCTCTTAACACTCAGTAGTATGGTTCCAGTTCTGTGCCAAGCCTCAAGTGTAAAAATCCAGATTTCCATTCCCAACGCCAGTGCAAAAGGGAGCACTGCACTGTCAGAGGGAGCTGCACACAGTTGGCGGGTCAGCACTGAGTGTACACTGCTGTGTTGAGAGTTTGAGGTCATTGGAAGGCCCTCAGTGGATAGCAAGGTCCCACCCACAGCAATCACTGCACTTTGTGTTTTGCTGGTCTCGGCCGAGGGAGGAATGGTGACCCCGAGACTGCCCAGTCTTCCTATTCTTTCATTCGAGTGATAGATTATTTATGTTCGTTGACCATCCCTTCTCTTTCTTAGTCTACTGACCCACCCAAATGTTATCATCCCTGGATGCACAACCCTCTGAACAGGATTCAATGGGAGCATTAGGGGTCTAGAGGGAGGGTCTTGGATGTGAAGGTTAGGGTCTGGAGGGATTGTCTTCGATTGGAGGGTTGGAGTCTAGAAGGAGGGTCTGCAATGGGAGGGTAGAGTCTAGAAGATGGGTCTTCGATGGGAGGGTTAAGGGGCCAGAGAAAAAGTTGGTTATAGAGAGACGGTCAGGATCTAGAGGGAGGGTCTTTGCGACGGTCAAGGTACTAGAGGAAGGGTCATTGTGTGGTCAGGGGTCTATAGGAAGGGTCTTCAGTGGGAGAGTTAGGAGTCTAAAGGAAGGGTATTTGGGCAGGAGGGTAAGGGAGCAGATTGAAGGTATTGTCTTTTGATGTGCCGTGAGACTTTTCTTTGCTCACCTTTCTCTGAAAAGATTGACTGTAGTTTTAATAAGAAACTTTTTATGAAAAGTACGCAGGGCCACTCGTTACATGGCAGAGTGGACAGATGAGCTATGAAGACCGATCTATCCTGTCTCCATCTTGTCACCATCTGATCGCTGGACCACGATCAGGAGCAGGATTATGCTATCATCCGGGTGCAGGGCTACGCTGTCATCTGGGAGCACTGAATCCAACTGCAGAGCCTGTGCTGCAACAAGCGAACTTGACATCACTTGCCAGTGTGAGAGAGGGTGGGTGCATGGATTCAGACGAGGCCTGAGAGATTGCAGGCTGCTGAAACTGGAGCTGGTGTTTAAGTGGGTGGGTATGTGCGTGCTAACAGGGGATAGGGCGGATGGAGGAAGAGAATGGATGTTTACGAGTCTAGGCTGCAAGTCTGAAAGGGCACAGTATAACCAGGTATGGCATGTTTAATGGGCCAGTGGGTGCATCCATGGACAGGGTGTGCTGGAGGTGAAACAAAAGAATGAGTGGAACTGGGTGCTTTTCTCATGATATAATCATCGCTTGAAGTGGAAAATTTAAGGATTGAACAGTCAAGCACAAGCTTCAATAATTACAATGCTTTGAAGAACTAAATACGCCGTCTGTTCAATTGTGTTTTTGCATTTTTTTTGTTCCTGAGTTTTAAATGTCTTTTTTTAAAAACCAAATATCTGCTTTGGGGCAAGGCGTTTTGTGGTCACAAGCCTCTGTTATGTTGTGTTGGCAGTTTGGCACTGTAATGTCCTGGGTGAGTGAGGGAGAGGCACTTGCTTAGGGATTGTGTGTGTGTGTGTGTGTGTGTGTGTGTGTGTGTGTGTGTGTGTGTGTGTGTGTGTGTGTGTATACGTGTGCCTTCCTCCCCCCCCACCCCCGCCACCCAGACTTTCCAGCTTTACTGGAGACTAGAGGAACGTGTTGTGTCAGAACTTGACGCATGCCCGCCACGTCTGCTTGCTGGCTGCCCAAAGCCATAGAGAGTAGAGGCCAAGGTTGATGTTCACATCTGTGCAACGTGTGGGCTTTTGTGCAGAGATGAAGCGGATTTGAGGTTGCAGAGCCAAAGTGGGGAAGTGGCATTAATATGTGGATCGGCTGCGATCTGATTCAGTAGCTCGATGGGGCTGAATTGTCTCCTCCTGTGCTGTGTGATTCTGTGAAAAGGGATTATTACACACGTGGTTGTCCAATTGCTGCTTTTTTTTCTTCCAAAAACAGATGACCATGAAGCTGCAGAGTTCATGCCCTAACTTCTGAGTCAGAACAAGTCCTCTGCCAGAGATTGGAGCCGAGAAATCTGGGTTGATACCTGTATGGAGGGATGGTGGAGGTTTGCAGAACTGCCTAGCAAAGCCAGGCAGTTCCATGTTGTGTTTAATGCTGCACTTTAAGTATTATAGATAAGAGGATTTGAGTTCAGAAGTAGGATGTTTCTCAGCAGTTATACTGAGCCTCGGTGAGTCCACAACTGGATTATTGCGTGATGTTTTGCTGTCCCTATCCAAGAGAAAATATACTTGCCATCGAGAGCGTACGGCAAGGGGCCGTTAGGCCGATACCAGGAATGGCAGGACTGTCCTTCGAGGAGAAATTGGTTTGACTGGACCTGTATTCACTAGAGTTTAGAAGAATGAGAGAGGATCTGATTGAAATGTGTAAAATTCCAACAGGATTGGACAGACTGGATGCAGGGAGAATATTTTCCCTGGTTGAGAAATCTAGAACCAAGGGTCACAGTCTCAAGATACAGAATATAGTGTGATGAGGAAACATTTTTTTTCACACAGAGGGTGGTCTGTACCATGGAAGTCTGAGGAGGATGGGTAATTGAATATATTAGAGAAAGGGATTGATACTTTAGTTTTAGATATTAGAGGCATCCAGGTGTGCAGAGAAGTGGGAATACGGCATTGAAATAGTGGATCCATCAAGATTGTACTGAATGGACGATAGGGGATGTAGGGTTTTGGAGGAGGTGACCAAGATAGGGATGGGGTGTAGGGACTGGAGGAGGTGACAGAGGTAGGGAGGGGGCGTAGGGGCTGTTGGAATGAAGAGAGATAGGCAGAGGGTGTAGGGGGCTGGAGGAGATGACAGAGATAGGGAGGGGGTGTACGGGGCCGGAGTAGGTGACAGAGATAGGGAGGGGATGTAGGGACTGGAGGAGATGACAGAGATAGGATGAGGTGTAGGGTTTTGGAGGAGGTGTCAGAGGTAGGGAGGGGGTGTAGGGGCCGGAGGTGCTAAGAGATAGAGATAGGGAGGGGGTGTAGGGGCTGGTGGAACTAAGAGAGATAGGTAGGGGGATGAGGACATGGAAAGATTTGAAAATTCAAAACAACTCAATCAATTTGTTTTGATTGGCTGGGAGGAAGACTGGTACTGCCCTATTAAATGATAAAATGGTGCCACAGGATCAAGTTGTACTTGCAGCTCAAATCTGATCCTGCTGTGTGTTCACAGGGCCCTGGTGGAAGATGAGGGGCCTCAATGAATGCGGGGAGAACTCTTGCATTGTGCTGAGACAGCTGCAGGAGTTTAGCAGGTTCCTTCACACCCTGTCTGCAGTGTTTGACAGTGCTGATGCAAATTGCAACTTGGTGAGAAGTTCAGGGAATAAAACAGGCATGGAGAAAAGCCCCTTGCTCCCCCTGCCCAATTTGTGCTAGCTCATTCAATTATTCCCACCTTACCCTGTTCTTTCCCCCATGAAGCTTCCTTCAAGTGTCTCTACAAACCCCCTTTTGAAAGCTCGTGTTAGAAATGTTTCTACAGCCCTTTACAGGCAGCGCATCCCAGGTCAGAACAATTCCCTCGCTCTATCAAAATGACCAGTACAGCTCTGAAATGTTGCGATTTCTGATGGTGAAGTTCTATTTTTGATATTTGCTGCTGAATTTAAAGGGTGTTTTGGAGCATTGCTTCCTATTTTTGTTGATTAGTCAATGGCCGCTTCCTACACATAGATGCAGAGAGAGACAGGCGCAGCAATGATTCCCATTCTGTCCTTCACTTCCTGTCATGATCGGTGGGAGGTTAAAAGCACAGATTTGCAGCTTGAAGCAGGAAAGGCCAGGCAGAGGCACAACAGAGGTATGTGGACTGCTCACCAGTGAAGGGAACTAGTCCTTTTGTGCTGAACAGCCCTTTGGGACTACTCTGTGGTCACAAGGAGGCGCTACTTAAATGTTGCCGGTACTCCTTTTGAAATTTCAGCTAGTCACCTAAGCTCTGCAAGTTGTATTGGTGGCGGACAGGGTTGGCAGGGAATCTGGTGGCAAAATGGTAATGTTGCTAAACTAGCAATCCAGAGGGTACCCCTACGGGGACACGGGCTCAATCCTACTATGGCTCCGGTGGGAATTTAAATTCAATGAATCAAATCTGGAATTGAAATCCAGTCTCAATGATGGTGACTGTGACAGCCAATTGTTGTAAAAACCCATCAGATTCACTTAGGGGAAGGAAATCTGCTGTCCTTACCCATGCTAGGCCTACACGTGACTTTTAGCAGCCCTCTGAAATGGCCTGAATGAAATGCTCATGTCCAGGGGCAGTTAGGAAAGGCGGCCACAAATGCCAGCAGTACCTATGTCCGATGAAAGAAGCATCTTCTCAAAAGCAGTAAATGCTGGCCAGCTGACAACACCCATGTCCCACGAATGGAAAAGGAAGGAAGAAAAGACTTTGTTCAGCAGCATGGTGTCGTACCTCAGTGCTCACTCTCTGACAGGCAGACTTGAGCAACTTGAGCGGTGGTGGTGTTTCAGGAGAGTGGTTCATCATACGCCTGAGTTCCTAGGCATGTTTGATGAAATGAGCAAATTTCTCCCTCTGTCTCTGCCTCTGTCTCTCAGACCTTGGTTTCCAACATACAAGTTATCCTGTTATGTGTCCTGGGTTGTCATATTGCAGCTAGCTTAAATGTTATCACAGGCCTGCACTTGTCCAGTGTGATTTCTGATGCACTAGTGCAGAAGAATAACCTTCCACTAGTGGTGCCCATCCTCTCCTTTGCCTTGTGCATGACACTTCGTGCTTGTTACATAGGTAGGTGTTTCATAAGCCGTGAATACGTGATTGACCAGGACCTTTGATCAAATAGCCCAGGTGGCCTCTCCTGTGCTTCACAACCAGGCCAGGCCCTACTGGTGGAACTCTCGCCTCAGAATTAGGAGGTTGATGGTTCACTTCACAATCCAAATGCTTGAGCACATAAATCTATGCTGACACTCCAGGTGCAGTGATGCACTGAGGCTGTGTCTGCTGCCTGTGGTATGGGCACCCTAGCCATGATCCCCTCAGTGGAACTGTCTCGGCGCTGACTGTCCAATAGTGTGCCGGCCCTTAGGCGCTGACCCCCTAACAATCTAGTGAAACTTCTCTGAACTGACTCCAATGCGGTTCCACCCTTATAAAGTGCTTCATGTAAACCCCGAGGTTGTGGCAGTTGCTACAGATGTTTATAGATGAGCAAGGGAAGTGGACTTGTGATAGGGTGAATATAACACATTAACATCTGTCTTACAATTAGTTAATGGATCAATTTGTGAACCCTGAGTCATTGAGTCTATTAAAGACCGAGATAGACAGATTTTTAATTAGAAAGGGGATCAAAGATTACAGGGAGAAACCAGAGTAGATTGTGAATTACATCAGTCATGATCGAATGGCAGAACTGACCTTCTGGGCTGAATGGCCTAATCCTGCTCCTACATCTTATGATCCCTGCATTCGCTTATTCATTTTCCTTCTAAAGCACGTCAGGTGACACTTTTCACCGGACCTTAGTCCTCATGACAGTAATATATCAAATCAAAACTCTCTTGCTCCAGGGATGAAAGAATGCTTTCAAAGAGAAACAGACACCTGCACAGTGGTGCAGGATGTGAGTCTTGCTGAAAAACAAGACATGTCATTGAATCTTTCCATCTGACAATCAGGATAAAATTGTAAAAATGCCAAATCTCTGAGGAAGCAACCATTCATACTGCATGAGAATTGACTAGAGTTAACTTGCCAGCCAATCAGGTGTTGCCACATAGAATGCACCAGGGAACCCCTCTATTGGATTGTACATATTGTTGCCGCCTCTGAAATTTGGCCGTCTTGTGTCTGTCCTGATGAGTGCAAGATGCAAAGCTTTGACATGTCCCTAAATAAGAAAATTCAGTGTTGATCCCGAGACATGTGCTCAAGTCCCACCATGGCAACTGGGGGAATTTAACTGAACTTGATTAAAGAGCTGAACTTGGTGATAGTGTCAAAGACCCGTCTGACTCACTGTCCTTCAGTGAAGGAAATCTGCTGCCCTTACCAAGTCTGAGCCTACATGTGATGCCCGGCCCGTATTGACATGGTTGACTTCTAAATGCCTCGTGGAATAGCCCAACCGTGCCTCTTCAAACAATGAATCGCAAAGGTAAATCCCACAGCACTGAGCAATGGAAGCGTGGCATTCTCTCAACGTTGACCCTCTGACATCACCTATTGAGATACAACTGAACTGTACAGTGGAATGTCCAAGTTGTACTGGACAATGAACATAGACTGTAGAACATTACAGCGCAGTACAGGCCCTTCAGCCCTCAATGTTGCGCCGACCTGTGAAACCAAACTGAAGCCCATTTAACCTACACTATTCCATAGTATTCCACTATGTTTATCCAATGACCATTTAAATGCCCTTAAACTTAGCGAGTCTAATGAAGTATTAGCTTGATGCCTCAGTTTCACCTATGATGGTCAGTGCCCTTCGAAAGTAACTACCTCCGCACCTTGGATGTGGTATATCAGCCTCGGGCTGGGTGTGATGCAAATTTACCAGATCTTGGGGATGAAAGGGTTAAATTCTGAGGCTTGATTACACAGACTGGGCTTGTATTCCCTTAAATTTGGAATATTGTTTCTATAATTTTGGAATGGAAATGATCTGTTGAGGGCAGAACCTTCAAACTCAAGCTGAGGCCTTCAACATGGTGTCAGGAAGCACTTCCTCACACTGAAATCTGGAACTCCCCATTTCACCTCTGAAAGGAATGCTGCCGGGGCTAGCGGGTGGGTGGGGTGGAACTGGAATTTTAAAAACCAACATTTTAGCAGGGCGGGGACCCGGGAATGGATTGATTTTTGTGAGATAATTGTATTAAGAGATATGGATTGAAGCACGTAGTTGAGTTCCAGGTTGGTACGGTGATGGGGTGAATGGCCTAACTAGCTGACTCATGTAGCTCGATGGCCTCCTCCTGTTCCTGCCAACCATTCGACTTGTCCTGGCTTGCGAGTTCTTTGTGCCAAATGGCCAGCACATGCAGCAGTGCCCATCAAGTCACTCTTTGTGCGTCTGTATGTGTGCGTGCACCCGCAGCCTTTAGAGACTGTCAAGGGGCGGAAATGCACCATATTTGTTTCTTTTAAAATCCAGAAGGTCTTTTGAAATCCAGATTTAAAGCGCGAGGGGCGCAGGGAAGGTAGGGGGTGGCGATGGTGGGAAGCTGGGCTCCCAGAACTGGTTATTAAGGTTAACTTAAAATGGCTGACTCACCAACCACACACAACTGGTCGGTGCTGTTCAGGGACAAACTGAACCTTAAAGTAAGCTCCCAGTATAATCTGAAGCAAAACCACGGGATTTTGATAATTACTAGGTGGAAAGTCAGCTGGCGATGTCTCTCCCCAAATGTATTGCTTTCCTATGAAGGGTTGGGCAGTATCTTTAGACAGAGGGGCCCCTGTGAAGGTGTGTGTATATATGTGTGTGTATTTTCCCTTCATTTTAACAGTTAGAAAATTTTTTTAAAAACTCCCCGATGGAAGAAGCTGAACAGGCTAATTGCTGGTCCTTGTGTAATTTTTTTAAGCTTCCTCTGTACTTGCAAGTTATTGCTGTGTTGGTGCATGACGCAACCCATTATAATACTCACATAGTATGAGGAAGTGGTGTTGAGCTTTAATGCATTGATCGATCACTTTAACCATTTGTATAGCAAATTACATCGCAGTTGTGAAAAAAGAAATGAATTTGAATGTCATCAACGAATATAATCCTTCCAAACAGAGAGAGCCAAATTGGATTGGTGCAGCTCCTCACAACGTGGCAAAGCGGGTTATAGCCAATGAAATACTTGATGAAGTGTAGTCACTGTAGTCGTGTCATACCGATTTGAATATACCGTACTGCTGCTCGTGGAAATGCTGAGTAGGATCAGCCAGGCTTGAGGTACCGCCATTGTGTTGCCCCTCCTGCCTGAGAGGCATCGGTCTGTGATTAGCCACAGCTGGCTGTGCAGAAAGAAAAATGATGGATTTAGAATCATAGAATCCCTACTGTGCAGGAAAGAGCCCATTCGGCCAATCGAGTCTGTATCGACCCTCCAAAGAGCATCTTGTGCAGACCCATTTCAAGTTTTCCATCCTATCTGTGTATCCTCGCGTTTCCCATGGGTGATCCATCTAGCCTGCACACTGTGGGCAATTTAGCACAGCCAATCCATCTTAACCTGAACATCTTTGGACTGTGGGAGGAAACTAGTGTACCAGAGGAAACCCACAGACACTGGGAGAACCTGCAAACTCCACACAGACAGTTGCCTAAGGCTGGAATTGATCCTAGGTCTTGTCATTGTGAGACAGCAGTGCTAACCACTGAGCCACTGTTTTGCCCAAATTGATTTACATTTACATTTCCCATGAACACTAGATGGATTCCTCGCTGTGCTTCGCAACCAGTGGAAACATTTTACAGTGGCAGTGCTCTTGTACTGCAAGAAAATGGACAGCCAATTTGCACACAGCAAGCTCCTACAAACAGCAGTGTATGATCTGTCTCTGTGATGTTGCGTGTGCAGTGATTATATTGGCCTCAGGATGCTGGTGATGTATAGAGGCTCCTCCAGCAGCATACCACTCCCTCGGTGCTGGCACTGGAGGGTTGTTCTTGATGCTCAGCTCCCTAGAGTCTGAACTTAAACTCAGAACCTTGTGCCACAGAACCATGGAATTACAACATGGCTGGGGAATCAGACACATCTGATTCATTCTCCCAGTTAAGCTGAATTCTGTTATTGGCTATCTTCGTCACCAAGGCACAAACTTTCACTTCAACTGATGTCGCTGGTCAGTGACCGGAAGCAGAGTAACTTGTAGTACCATGATTGATCCCAGTACCTTCTTTAACTTCAGTGTGCCTACAGCAGCCTCTGTCTCCTCTTTTCCTTGTCGTTGTACCTTCCTCTTTTGCTGAGAGTCTCAGTCTTCCCAAGCTGACACAACAGGGAGCTTCTTCGATGATGCACTTCCCACCCTTCACTTCTCAAGCAGCCACCCCTTTGCAACCTGACGGTCCTTGTTCTTCTATAGGATGTACACAGTGCTGGCAAGGCCAGCATTTGTTGCCCACCGTGAATTGCCCCATGAGAAGGTGGTGGTGATCTGCTTTCTGTAGTCGCTGTGGCCCACGAAGTATCAGTAGGCCCTGGGACTGACCAGTGCCTGATGGCCCAATCTGGTTGTCCTCTGATTTAGACCTTTAGCGTTTCATTGTTTGACATGACAGAGTGGAACAGTGGGGCCACTTCAGAGGATAGTTAAGTTATGAGCCTGGAGTCATGTGTAGGCCCAGACCTTGTGAGGACAGCAGATTTCCTTCCCCATTAGTGAACCCAATGGGCTTTAACTACTGTCTGACAGGTTGTCATTGTCATCGTCACCATCGCCAACACTTGTTTCCAATTCCAGATTTTATTCAGTGAATTTGATTTCCACCAGGACATCATAATGGCGTTTGAATCTATGTCTTTAGAGGATTAGCCTGGAACTCCAAGTTACTACACAAAATCCGAAAGAACTTGAGATGCTGTAAATCAGGAACTAGAACAGAAGTTGCTGGAAAAGCTCAGAAGATCTGGCAGCATCTGTGAAGGAAAAAACAGAGTTAATGTTTCGGGTCCAATAGAATTCCTCAGCATGGCCAACAGGGTCTGTTTCTGTGCTGTATGACTCTACGTGTCTTCTTCTTCCAAGTGCGTTGACTCATAAAGCAGTCCCAGAATAGTTCTGAGGAAGGGTCACTGGACCTGAAACATTAACTGTTTTTTCCTTCACAGATGTTGCCAGACCTGCTAAGCTTTTCCAGCAACTTTGTTTTTACTCCAAACTACTAGTGTAATAACATTACCACACCACCACTCTGTCTGCACAATGTCCACTGCACCTTCCCTCCAGGGTGGAATTTCGCATGTTAATGTGGCATAGAGGCCCAAGTGTGAGAGATAAGGGCTTAAAAGTAATTAGTGGATGTGCTATTGAGGTTTCAGCCGTTTTTTAAAAAATTTCTACAATATTCTCTCCCCGCCTCTTCCTCTTACACCGTGAATCAAGAAACACAAATCAGGATCTTGACCAGTTCAGAGTTAGGGAGAGGAAATGGATCTGGGAAAGAATTAATCTTCACAGAGCAATTCTTGCTACATTCAAAGTTTAATTTTGTATTATTAGATCTTGCAATGGTTTAAAGTTAAGGTCACTATTGAAAAACCAAGTCTCTGTTGTAAGACCTTCTCAGTGTCTGGGATTGGTTGGTAATAGCTTTGGCCCCCTTATCAAAGGAAGATATATCAGTATTGGGGGCAGTCCAGAGAAGGTTAGTCAGGCTGATACCCAGGTATGGTGGGACTGCTTTATGAGGCGACGCACTTGGAAGAAGAAGAAGACACAGAAACAGACCCTGTTGGCCATGCTGAGCAATTTCCCAAACTAAACTAATCCCACTTTCCTGCATTTTGCCCATATCCCTCTAAATCTTGCCTGCATTTGGCCATATCCCTCTAAATCTTTTCTGTCGTGTACTTGTCCAAATGCCTTTTAAATGTTGTAATTACCTGCATCTACCGCTTCCTTTGCAGCTCATTCCGTACACGCATCGTCCTCTGTGAAAATTTTGCCCTGAGCTCTCTTTTAAATCTTTCTGCTCTCACCTTAAAAGTATGTCCTGTAGTCATGAAATCCCATACCCTTAGAAAAAAGATGTTTGCCTATCACCTTATCCATACCCTTCATGATTTCACAAGCTTACATAAGGTCACCCCTCAACCACCTCCATTCCAGTGAAAAAAGAATCATAGAATCATAGCATCCCTACAGTGTGGAAACAGGCCCTTTGGCCCAACAAGTCCACACTGATCTTTGGAGCATCCTACCCAGATCCATATCCATATCCGTAACTCACCTAATCTACACATCCCTAAACACTATGGGCAATTGAGGATGGCCAATCCACCTAACCTAGGCATCTTTGAAACCCACGCAGACATGGGGAGAACGTGCAAACTCCACACAGACAGTCAGCTGCAGCTGGAATCGAACCTGGGTCCCCAGCCTCTCATTATAACTGAAACCCTCCAGTCCTGGCGACGTCCTTTATGAATCTTTTCTGACCCCTCAAATTGAATAAAATACTCCTTATAACAAGGCAATCAAAACTATACACAGTATTCCAAACTTGGCTTCACCAGTGTCCTGTACAACTGAAGCATGACGTCCCAACGTCTATACTCAATGGTCGATCTGTTGAAATAAACTGCATTCTTAAGGATCTTGAAAGGGTAGATGCAGAAAGATTCTTTCCCCTCATGGGAGAGAGGACTAGAGAGCATTATCTCAAAACAAGGGGTTACAAATTTAAGACCGAGATGAGGAATTTCTTCTGTTAGAGGATGCTGAATCTATTGGCTCCTTTCCCGCTGAGGACTTTAAAGGCTGGGTCATTAAGTATGTTCAAGGCTGAGGTAGATAGATTTTTAATCAGGAAGGGAATCACGGCGTGTGGGGAAAAACAGTGAAGTGGATTTGAGGATGATCACTTCAGCCATGGTCTTTGTGAATAACAGAGCAGACTTGCTGAGCTGAATGACCTAATTCTGCTCCTGCATCTTGTGTCTTTTTTTTAAACATCCAGTTAGACATTATTGCCTGCCTAACCACTCTATTTAATTATGTAGAAGTGGGTCCAGGAGGAGGGGAGTTAGATCATCGGAGCATTAGCACAGATCAGCTTCCAGGGTTCTGGCCACACTCTCATCTCCAAGTCAGAGTTACAAGATTTGAGATTTGAACACACAGTTGAAGCTGATGTTCGGAGGGTCGGTGCCGAGGCAGCGCCGCCCTGCCGGATGGTCGGTGCCGTGAGGGTGCTACACTTTTGAAGTTGCTGTCTTCCAGATGAGATGTTATCCTGTCGAGCTGTTGTGCAAGATCCCACAGTTGCTGTAGGAAGAACAGTGAGACTGTAAGGAATTCTCCTGGGTTTCCTGGTATTAATATTTATCTTGCAAGCAGTATCTTTGCAACAAGTCCTCTGTTTATTGTCATGTTGCAGATATTGCAACTTTAAGAATAATGATTTTGGAGTCTAGCAAGTCAATGTGCAATGCTGTAGAAACATAAGTTACTTCTTGTGTGATAACAAGGTATAGAGCTGGATGAACACAGCAGGCCAAGCATCATCTTAGTAGCAGGAAAGCTGATGTTTCGGGCCCAAACTCTTCTTCAGAAAATTTTCTGCTGCTTGGCGTGCTGCATTCATCCAGCTCTACACCTTGTTATCTCAGATTCTGCAGCATCTGCAGTTCCTATTATCTGTATTACTCCTTGTGCGTAAATTTTTAGCAGCGTGGTGTCATTTTATTTTACTGTCTCTTCATCCTCTGGAGATGCTGCTGTGTCAGAGCTTTCTGTCCCTGGGCACCTCCGCCGTTTGTTCCACTTGCCTGAATCTCTTCTGTGGTTTTGCTGATTCGCACCTCAAATCAGGGACTCTGAGCTTCTGCCCCAGCCGATGGCTGTTCCAGTCACTGCTTCTGGTTTGGATACACAATCTGTCGATAAAATTGAGACCCTTTGGAAAAGGACCATTTTCATGGGATGTGGGCGTCATTAGCAAGGACAGCATTAGCTGTTTCCCTTCCTAACTGCCTCTTGAACTGAGTGTCTGGCTCAGGCCCTTTTTTAGAGCAAAATTAAGAGTCAACCCCAAACAGTTAGGAATAACAATAACTAGCCCACATCCCATTGCAGAATGAAGCAGAAAATGAGAAATGGGAGAATGGATCTGATTTGAAGTCTTTCTATTTTATGCACGGAAGTATTTTTTTCTTTATAAAATTTAGGCTCATGTCTTTTTCTTTATTAGAGCCATCCAGCACAGAAACAGACCCTTTGGTCCAACCAGGCCATGCCGACCATGATGCCAAACTAAAGTAGTCCCATCTGCCTGCACTTCACCCATACCCGCTCCAAACATTTCTTATTCATGTACTTATACAAATATCTTTTTGTACATTGCAACTGTTTCCACATCCACCACTTCCTCTGGAAGTTCATTCCACATGCAAACCATGCTCTGTGTGAAGAAAACAGTTGTCCCTCATGTCTTTTCTAAATCTTTTTCCTATCACTTTAAAAAGATGCCCCCAGTCTTGAAATCCCTCTTCCTG
This sequence comes from Stegostoma tigrinum, assembly GCF_030684315.1. NCBI lineage: Eukaryota > Metazoa > Chordata > Chondrichthyes > Orectolobiformes > Stegostomatidae > Stegostoma > Stegostoma tigrinum. The sequence continues at coordinate 5,874,964 of NC_081400.1, forward strand.
GGGAAAAGGCGTCTATCGTTTATCTTCTCTACATCTGTCATGATTTTATAAACCTCTGTAAGGCCACCCTCCACCTCCTACACTCCCGTGGAAAATATCCCAGCCTATTTAGCATCTGCTTATAAATCAAGCCCTCTACTACCAGCAAAGTTGTAGTAAATCTCCTCTGAACCCTCTCCAGCTTAATAATATCCTTGATAATATTCTGTTCTGGGCACTGTTGGTGAAGCTGCCATTTGTTGCCCATTACTAGTTGCCCTTGGCTGAGTGACTTCAGGCAATTCAGACAGCGTTCAGAATCATTGCTACGGGCCTGGAGTCGTATGTGGGCCGAGAATGGGTATGGATGGCAGATTTCCTTTCCACGACTTGTGAACCCATTGGGGTTTTTAATGACAGGTTCCAAGGCAACAGGGGCAACTATGTGGTTGTGCCTGCACCATCCAGTCCTTGGTCAAAAGTCCACAGCTGGTGCACAAGGAAGAGATTATGTATATGCATGCTGGGGATGGGGCTGGAGGAATGGGGTTTGGCAGCTGTGAGAGTTTGGAGGAAGGGGCAGGATGTTGGCAGGCTTGCTGAGGGCATGGTGAGAACTGGAGACAATTGAACAGCCCACAGAGGCAAGTCAGTGGAGAAGTGATGGTGAGGGTCTAATAAACAGACCTTCTACCTGGGACACTGACAGCCTGAGGCTTGAGAGCGAAAGCTTGACTTGTCACTGTCTGCAGTGAATGTTGTCAAATTTGCAACTCCCCTCCACCCACGATCGGCTCAGTCTCTGCTCTATCAGTTTCGACTTCTGCAATTATTGTGTCCACAATTTCAGCTACAACTTCCTCATCATTATTGGTATCAAAACCTCTATTAAAAGTTTGGATATAAATAGGTCACTGAGTAGGCGGGAGCTGAGTTGTAAGTCGCAACTGCCTGCTGTAGCAACCTGACTCTTCCGAATTAAAGAGGAAAGGAATATATGGTTTTCATGTCTTTTTTTTTGCCAGTGGGGGAAATGCTGCCTTGGTTACCCGTAAGGACCCCACAGAGGGTTAAAAACACTTCTCTGAGCTTTATGGACGCGACCCTGAGGCGTGGGTGTAGCAGTCATACTTTCAGAGGTGGGGAACTGGTCTAGTCAAATTACTTAGAGGACTGCCAGGACAGAGTCGAGAGAGAGGGAGGAAAATACGAGTAGTTTCCTTGGTAGATCTGTTGGCATTTGGAGAAGCCCATTCTTCAAACTTTGAAGAGGAAGGTAAGGAAAGGATGCCAGTAACTTTGACCCCTGCAATTGTGTGTTTTAAACATGGGGAAGCGGTGAGCCAGCAAGTGGAGTGTTGCCGGCGAGGGAACTTTAGATACCAGCTCCTGGATCGAGGCGGTGAAGGGTGTATTTGCAGAGCCATTTTGGAAGGTGTGTGTGTATATATATATATATGTGTGTCTGTGTGGCATTGCATCGCACAGTTAACCTGTCTGCAGTGTCGGCAGGTTTGTACTAGCTGAGTCAGAGTAAACGAATGTTGTAGCATTTGAGAAACAGAAAAATTTACTGTTCAGCTTGTGTGTTCAGTGTCCTCGTCAGGTTTGTAATCATGAGATTTTTTTCTTTTGCATATATAATTGTCAAGGATAACTGCTGAGTACTAAAGGGTCCAGTAATAAAACTTTAAAACACCGAGCTCTGGACTTTCACTGGGTGGTTTTGTAACCTTAAAAAAAAGTGGAATTTGGGTCATTGCCATTTTGACTGTTCTAGATTATAGCTGCTGTGTCTGGGCCATATGAAGCGGGAACCTGCATCAGTTGCCAGTAGAGATTGCTCTCGGACGTAGTAAATCCTTTTTTTTTAAACGTGTCCCTGTAATCTTACAGACTTTCACTTATAGAACCATTAACTGCTGCGTGTGTGTGTGTGTGAATGTGTGTGTCCATGTATCTGTGCCTGACTTTCAGCATGTGTGTATCTCTCTCTCTGTCTCTGTGTCTCTCTCTCTCTATGTGTTTCTATCTCTTTCTGCATGCATGTGTCTCCCACATATGGTTCCGTGTATGTACCTATGCCTGTACATAGGTGTGGTCTCTCTCCACCTGTATATCTCTGTGCATTTATGTCTCAGTCGCTCTGCCTGTGTTCTCTGTCTCTTTGAGTGTGTGTGTGTACGCGCACATGCTCGTGTTTGTGTAGAAAAACTCTGGGGAGTTTTCAGCGTCTTATACCTCTGCTTCTGTTATAAACCGGTTGAAAAAGATCGATTGCTTAGAGTGGTCAGCAACTACTTTTGCCTTCTATCAAGCCATTGACAGAATGGCGGAAGGCAAGCTCAATAGAGCTGATTGGCTACAGACACTTTTTTTTAATATAAATGAGGTTGGGTTTGAAGGCCTGAATGCTGTTTATTCCAAGTGGCTGGCTTCCTTAAATGCCATCAGTTTGTGTTGAGGAGATGGATGAAACATGTACCACAAAAAAAATTAATGCATTTAATATACAGAAATAGATTATTACCTTAAGTGGTGCTGAATTCAAAGTATCCACCACTCTCAGTGAAGAACTGACACCTCATCTGAGTCCTAAATACCCTGCTTGTTACCTTGAGTTTGTATCCCTGATGTGTCACCCCCTCCACTGCCCAGCAAAGAGGAACCATCTTTCTTGAATCTACCCCATGTCGAGCCCTGTCAGAATTTTGTCTGCTTCAATGAAATTGCCTTCTCATTGATGAGCTCCAGAGAATACAGGCCTAAGCTACCTTAAACTCTCCTGATAGGAACGTGTCACCATCCCAGGGACTAAACTGATGAATTTCCGCTGTGCGGCCTCTGTTACAAGTACATCCTCCGTTAGGTTAGGGGGCCAGACTGTGCACAATACTGCAGGTCCCGCTAAGAGCACGCACAATTGTGGTAAAACGTCTTTACTTATATACACACATCCTCATGCAGCAAAATCCTGGCTGGGGCTGGAAAGTGGACCAGTCTGGTTGGAATTGGTCATTATTCCTGTGCCATGTCGATGTGGAATGCCTTGAGGTCTCCTTTGCAGCCATGTACTCAAGGCGGAATTCAGTGCTTGGGGCAATTGGGAATTCATACAATCCCTATAGTGAGGAAGCAAGCCATTCAGCCCATCAAGTCCACATGACCCTCGCAAGAGCATCCCACCCAGACTCAAACCCTTATAACCTTGCGTTCCCCAGGGCTAATCCACCTAACCTACACATCTCTGGATATTACAGGGTAATTTAGCATGGCCAGTTCACCCTAACCTACACATCTGTGGACTGTGGGAAGAAACTGGAGCACCCAGACAAAATCCAATCAGACGTGGGAGACAACATGCAGACTCCATTCAGACAGTCGCCCGAGGCTGGAACGAACCCACATCCCTAATGCTAACCAGTGCTAACCACTGAGCCTCTGTGCCGACCTATGCTGCACTCTGTAGGCCAAAGACCAGCAAGAGTCTGCCCTTACATTGGCTAGGATGGCAAAGGTGATGATTGGATAGGGCAAGAGGAAAACAGCACTGTTCAAAGGTTTATATTCAGGGCCATGTGCAAGAAGTGGAACGTTGACATTAACACTAAGGTCACACCTCTGTGTGAAGAATAGGCTGATGTCTCTTGTTGACCGTGGATTATTCCTCTAAAACTAAAAATCTTTCTTTGAGAATTAAAATAATATTTTATGACCTCCGTTGAAATTTAAGGAAGTGTGGCATCTTTAGTTTCATTATCTGCTTGACCTGGCTGTCTGACTCAGGGTCAAAAGAACTCTGTGCCTTCTGCAAATTGGGCACATGTGTGAGTGATTCAAGTCACTTGAAAACTGTACTAATAGTTTTGAGCTGAGACTCGTCACAAAGCCTGGGGTTGAGGGATTAGCCAGTTTGAGGGGCAGTAACTTATATGTGCCCCACTCTAATGCTGCCTTGTTGATGGCAGCTCCTAGACGTGAGTCCATAATTCAGGCTGGTGTTCCAGTCTAGTTTTGAGGCGCTGCACTGTCAGTGGTGTCAGGCCTTCAGACAAACATCAAATTGAGACCCTTCTTGCTGCGTTTGTTGACTGACCGTACACTGATGTGGCACTCACTGAACCTGACCTTCCAGCAGTGTGGCATTCGCTGAGCCCTGACCCTCTGGCGGTGCGGCACTCTCTTGGTTCTGCTACTGATGGTGTTGGTCTAGGTTCTTATGCTTAGGTTCTGAAATAGGACTTGTACATGTTGATTGAGGAGTGAGAGATGCACTCACCTAAGCACTGGCTGACATAGTCAAATCTGCTCTTGTTTTGATTCTTAATTTTTTTTAGCAAATGCTTGTTCTCCACTTTTGCTCTAGTATACCCTTAGTAAATGGTTTTACAGGCTCACAGTTTTGCCGTGGCCTTGAAAGGGACATTTGAAACCTTGATGCTATTTAATCTATGATCTAAAGAAAATTCAGTATTGCTGTGACCGCTCATAATTCTGGTCACTGCCCACTGAGTTGAGCACGACCTTGTTTTCTGAAGATGGTGAGTGTTTTGTGTTGTGTCACATGCAGCACCATTTACAGCAGCCTAATTAATCCTCCCGGCGTCACTGGTACATCGACTGATTGCTTGTCGATCTGGGGCAGGAAGTGCAGTGTCAGCACAGACTGGCAATCGATGCCAATTCAGTAAGCAATGCAAGATTTCCATAAACTAGCCAAGGGCCTTTGAGGTTTCAGCTTCCCAAAAAAATAAAAAGGCATTGTGGTTTCATAGCTGTAATTGGTCCCCAGCCTCCGATTAAGTTGGAGCCCCGAATGCTCCAAGGTCTTTTTTTTTCAAAAAGTAAAGTAAAATCACGCAGTGTCAGCTTCTCTGGGGCGATCACTTTGGGTAGAAGCCCGTCAGGAAATTGCTCCTTCTGCCTGGAGCAGGGGTAAAGACAGCTATTTGTGCCTAAGCCAGATGTTGTAGTGGGCAGCACTCTGGAACTGGTGTGTGTGCACTGATGCCATAGGCCAGAGCCTGCCCCCATGACGCACGAGGGCCCCTTGAGATACAGTGAGGGATAATAGCGAGGATGATCCCAGCTGGCAGGGTGGGTGGTCTTTTCTTTAGTGAACCAGTCACTCTTCTCCCTCCACGTCTTGCATTTCTGAGCGTTTACAAAGCACTTGCTCAGCCATGTTCTTTCGTTCCCCTTTTATTCATCTGCCACTGGCAGAGCTGACATTTGTTGCCCAGTCCTAGTTGCCGCTTGAACTTCGTGTCTCACTCGGCCCATTTCAGAGGGCAGCTGAGGGTTGACACTGTTGCTGTGAGGCCTGGAGTCACTGTTGGGCTGGACGAGGTAAGGATGGCGCACTTCCATCCCCCATTAGTGAATCCGCAGCGGTTGGGAGAAGGCGGCCATTACCACACAATAATGGTTGTCACGGTCACTATCCCTGAGTCTAGCTTTCGATTTCAGGTTTTATTCCTCCAGCTGCTGTGATAGCATTTGGATCTGTGTTCCTAGAAACATTAGGTCAAGTCGGGGATATTGGTGCCAGTAATGTTACGACTGTACCACCACCCTCTCTCGACACGGCTACGCAGTCAGACAGGAGGTCTCAGATTGTAAGTTATAGGAGGATCCTTGGGGACAGATGCCGGGAGAGTGGCTTTGTCAGGAAGTTGCGCAGAAAGCTTACTTGGAGAGGATGGGTGATTTTGCAAAAAGCTGCCAGGTGTCATAATGGCTAGGTGTGCAAGGCTAAGATCAAATGGGCTGAATGATCAACTTTGCATAAATGGATCATCTTCTAAAGCACCAGAGTGATGGAGTCAATGTGGGAGAGTAGGCGCAGGTAGTGCTCAGTTTGAGGTACCAGGCAAAAGTTTCTTCAGTGATTTATTTTGTGTAAGTAATAATGTGCATGACAGTACAACGATAAAGTGCAGGGAGGAGGTCAGAGAAATCAGAAAGTATTGATTGTGCATGTTAAGGTTGTACAGGACATTGGTGAGGCCTCTTCTGGAATTCTGTGTCCAGTTCTGGTTGCCCTGTTACGGGAAGAATATTTCAAGCTGGAGAGGGTTCAGAAGAGTTTTATTAGCATGTTACCAGATATGGAAGATTTGAGTTATGAAGGAAGGCTGAACAGGCTGGAACTTCTTTCACTGAAGCGTAGGAGGATGAGAGGTGACCTTATAGAAGTTTCTAAAATATTGAGGGGTACAGATGGAGTTAACGGAAGTTGACTTTTCCGAAGGATGGGGGATTTCAAGACTGGGGGAGCACATTTTTAAGATGAGAGGAGAAGGATTTACAAAAGACATGAGGGGCGTATATTTTACAGAGGGCGATTCGTGTATGGAATGAACTTCCTGAGGAAACAGCAGATGTGCCTACGGTTTCAACATTTAAAAGACATTTTGGGTAAGTACATGAATAAGAAAGGTTTGAAGGGATTATAGGCCAGGAGCAGGCAGTGGGACTGGTTTAGTTTGGGATTATGTTCGGCATTGAATGGTTGACCAAGAGGTCAGTTTCTGTGCTATATGACTCCGTGTGCAACCAGTTTTGTGATTTAAAAACCTGCCGATTGTAATTAGAGGAAGGAGACCGAGAGAGGAGGAGGTTGTAAGTCGTGAGATTCTGAGTGCAAGGATGAGGCATCCTGATGTCTGTACTGTTGGGGAGGATGTTACATTTGAAGGATCACTGAGGAGCGCAGTATTACTTAGAAATAAAAGGTCAAGTCTATTGCAGAGAGGATGCAATGGAAGCAGAGTGTGAAGAATGCAGGGGAGGGGGGGTGATCTTTATCTCTCACTGTAATCAGGCATGTCAGATTGGGCTGATGTACAAATCCTTTCACGTGGTTGGATGGGGGAGTTCAAATACTTATAAATTTTGCTTGCTTCCCTGGCACCAATGGCCAGAGATGTCTCGCACTACAGTGTTAAAAGAATTTATAGATATTGGAAAATACATATTTAATTGCAGCAGGAGTGTTCATTAATTTTTGGATAAGTACAATAGAAATTACCGTTCTCTCTTACAGTCTTCCACGGTCTCCCTAGCTGTGCTTTGCCTGTGCTGTCTTGCCCATGCTCACCTGCTCTTGCACTCACCTTCTACCTTTCCATCTTATTCTGTTATTCTCTATCTCTCACACTTGTATCCTCTTGTTCTCTTTCTCACATTCTCTCATCCTCTCTTGTTTTCTCATTCTCTATATCCAACTCTGGTTTTCTCTGTCTCTCACTCTCTCACTTTCTCTCATTCTTGCCCCCTCAATTGCGATCTCTTGCTAGCCTCCCCCCAATGCCTGGCATCCCTAACTCTCCAGTATCCCTGTTTACAGGCCCCTACTTTCTCCAGCCTAACCTGGACCCTCTCTTTCCAACTCTTGCTTGACGGCTCTGCCCCTCTCCCTTTCCCTTGGTTATGTGGTTTCCTGATTTATATTTGTGGTCAATCACTCCTGCAATATCTCTCTCAATATGTTTCATTCCACCACATAATATAGGGATATGACTGAACATCTCAGAAAGCTGAACTGTTTGCAGAATGCCTCAACATTTTTTCTTAGAATGACTTGAAGCCTGAAATCCAGTAATTATTTTAAATGTCTGCCTAGGAAGATAACTATCAGACTAAAATGGGCTTCTAGGCTTGGGGGGTGTGTGGCATTACTTTGTGCTGCTGGACATCAGTTGATGTAGGACAGCAACTTGCGACCGTCCGCTGTCTTCAACCAAATAAACCCATGCTGAGGGTTAGTTGAAGTGCAGAATTTGACAGCTGAATCACACAAGAAAATCACACAGGTGATCTGAGCGTTGGTCAAAGAGGTTGGTTTTAAGGAATGTTTTAAAGGAGTAGAGAGAGAGGAGTGGTTTTGGGAAGGAATTCCAGAACTCAGGCTCCTCAAATAGCTGGAGGTCCAGCAGTCAATGGCAGAACATAATGGCAGAGTTATAGTGAGTAGGTGGGTAAGTTGAGCTGAGTCCACGAGAGGGTCAACCATGATCTTATCAGGCTCGAGGGGCCAGATGGCCTATTCCTGCTCCTTACATTCGTACAATGGGAATTGGGGGATGGCTCAATAACAATAGATGTAACTGGCTCCCACGCTCCAAAAAAAAGCATTTTTGTGTATGTGTACTTTCTGATTCACTATCTGGTCAATCTTTAGTGGGAGATTCTATGTTGAAAAATCAAACGGGACAAGCAGTGAATCCTTGCAACGTTTGTCAAATTTCCTTGGTGTGATTTGAGAATATTGAATGTTGTATTTTTTCAAGTTGCATAATGGATAATGGGCACATATATCTGCAGCACAGCTAGAGGGTAGACAGTTCAGCCCATTGTGTCGCTGTTGTCTCTTCCCCAGAGCAATCCAAAACTAATAACAGCCCTACCATCTCTCCTTTGAACTCTGTATCATCTTCAACCTCTAACCTCTGCTTTGTTAGCGCTCACCCCCGCATAACCCCATGTTAAAACGTCTCGTGTACGGAACAATTCAGCTAATTTTGCCTCCTCATCATCTTGGTAGATTCCAACCTACTGTTTGCTCGCTGCTGCTCAGCAAAACATTTTGCTCCTGCTGTTTCAACTTGTGGAACCTTTTGAAGAGAAATCTTAAATAAAGCAGAGAGCATAGGCCTGGCAGCATCTGTGGAGAGAGAAACAGTTACTTTTCGAGTCCAGGATGACTGCTCTTGCTGTAAAGAAGAGCCATATTGGATGTCACAAAGTTGATGCTCCTACAAGGGATGACACAGTGCAGGATCTAATTCTGGGAACTGAAACCAGTCAAGTTTTCGAGGTGGTAATGGAAGGGTGCGTTTTAGTCATTTTAGATACGTTTTAGGTTTGTTATGGAAAATGAGAAAGATAGACTGAAAAATAGAATTTTGCAATTGGGTGGAGCAGATTTTATTAAAATAAGGCAGGACCTCACCAAAATAAACTGGTATCAGCTACTTCAGGGTAAATCTTCAGTAGAACATTGGGAGGCATTCAAAAAGGTACTTGGGGAGATGTACAGGCCCAACATTGTTCCCTTAAGGATGAAATGTAAGAGCGACAAGCCCAGAGAACCATGGTTGTCCAGGAATATTCAGGACTGAATAAAGAGGAAATGAGAGATGGATAACTGGTAGAAAGGGAGCAAAATGATAGAGATCATAAAGGAGTGTAGGAAGTGCAAAGGGGAATTCATTAAAGCAGTTAGGAGAACAAAGAGGGGGCATGAGAAAATTTTGGCGGGCGAGATTAGAGAGAACTGCAAATGTATCAAAGGGCAGAAAATGACCAGGGGAAGAGTAGGGCCAGTTATGGACAGATGAGTCACACTGTTTGAAACAGGAGGACATCGATGAAGTGTTAAATGAGTACCTCACATCTGTCTTTACTTGGGAGAAGGAGGGGAAGCACAAGAAGGGAGGAAGAATTCTGTTTTTAGTTCTGTCTTAATGTCTTCTGTAACTATTCGGCAGGTTCTTTACTCAGAGAGTGGTAAGGGCGTTGAACGCCCTGCCTACCAATGTAGTTAACTCAGCCACATTAGGGGCATTTAAACGGTCCTTGGATAAGCAGATGGATAATGATGGGATAGTGTGGGGGAGGGGCTTAGATTAGTTCATAGGTTGCGCAACATTGAGGGCCGAAGGGCCTGTTCTGTGCTGTATTGTTCTATGTTCTATTCACTATTTATTTGTTAAATGCAAGTGATAATAAATCATTCAATTGAATTCACTGCAGCTGTAGAATTTGACAATATGGACTGTGAAGTTTTCGAGCAAACTGATATAAGAAGCAAGGAGGTATTGAAGGTTTTGATGGATTTAAAAGTGGACAAATGCCCAGGTCCGGATGAGTTGTATCCCTGGCTGTTGTGGGAGACAAGGGAAGGAATTATAGGGGTCTTGACCCAAATCTCTGGCTGCAATGGTGATGCCACTTCACAAGAAGAGTATCGACATAGACAAGGGATGTATAGGCTAGTGAGTCTTAACATCAATGGTAGGCAAACTGTTGGAGAAAATAGTTCAGAGAAAATTAATCTCCATGTTGGGAGGCAAGTTTCAGTCAGGAATAGTTTGTGTGGCTTTGTTAGAGGAAGGTCATGCCTAAAAAAATCTAAAGGAATTTTTGAGGTGGTGTTCAACTGTTTGACTAAGGGCAGGGCAGTTGATGTTGCTTATATGGATTTGAGCAAGGCCTTTGACAAGCTCCCGCATGGAAAACAGATGAAAAAGGTCAAAGCTAATGGGGTATAGGCTAACGTGGCCAGTTGGATCCAGAATTGGCAGGAGATTAGTGGTAGCAGAAGGTTATTTGCATAACTGGAGCCCTGTGTGCAGTGGCGTACCATAATCTGAGCCCCTTATAGTTGTGATATTTGTAAATGATCAAGATGAAAATATGGGGGAGATGATAAGTAAGCTTGTGGATGACACAAAGATGGGCTGGTTGACAGTAAGGGGGAGCATGTTAAGTTTTAGGATGATATAAACAGACTGGTCAGAGCAGTAGCAAATGGAATTTAACTCTGATAAATATAAAGTGGTACATTTTGGAAGAAGGAACAAGATAAGGGATATTCAATGCATCAAAACCTCCTTGCTTCTTATATCAATTTGCTAGCAAACCTGGAGGAACATAGGGACTTTGGGATGTTTATCCACAGACCCCTGAAGGTGACAGGACAGTTTAATAGGGTAAGTTAAAGCATATAAAGAACACAACCTTCATCAGTTCTGGCATAGATTATAAGTGCAGGAAGCTCATGCTGGAGCTGCACAGAACTTTAGTTAGGCCAAAGCTGAAGTGCTGTGTGCAGTTTGGTCCCCACTCTATAGAAAGGGTGTAACTGCACTGGAGGGGATGCAAAGGAGATTCACCATGATGTTGCCATAGATGGAGCATTTTAGCTAGGAATAGAGGCTGGATAAGCTCAGGTTGGTTTCTTTACAGCAGGGAACGCTGGGAAGGAGACCTGATAGAGAGGTCAAATATTATGAGAGGCATGGGAAAGCTGAATAGAAAGCAGCTGTTCTCCCTTAGCTATGGGCCTTGTGTGGGAAAGTTAGACTAGTGTAGATAAGTTGTATTTTTTGGCAGAACAAACTTAATGGGCTGAAAGGCCTCTTCTGTATTGTATGATTCTGTAGGAGTGGTTGGTATGCATAGAATACAATTTAACCTCCTATGCCAGCGTACATTGCTTGAAAATTGTAATATACCTGTGTAAGTGGAGTATTGATATCTCTCCAATGCTCCCCCACACCCCAACAGCAGCATTCTCCCACTGCTGCCAACTTCCCCTCCCTTACTGATTTTGTGTTGTTTTTTGTGTATTGTTGTCAATGAGATGAATATCTCCTGAAACCTCCTGATACATTCTCATTAGTTAACCACACTCTCTCTAGATGACTTTTCATTGCAAAACAGGTTTCTGCGCTTTATTGCAAAACTGAAAAGGCGGTGGGGGGGATGGTGGTGTTGGGAGTGGAGAGGTGGAGGAAGGAGGTGAACAGGAACCAGCAATGTTCTGTGCCAATGCATGCTAATCCCCCTGGTGCCCTGGCTTCTCAGCTCATCAACTGTGCCTGGTGTTGCGATGAGTTATAGACTGAAGAAAGGGCTAAAGGGAGAGGCAGGGATACCTGGGGACCTTCAGAAGTTCAAGGCAAGCAGATATTGCAAAAACTGAGCTGGCATTGAACTGCTGTATAAGCTGTTTAAGTGAAATAGAGCTGCTGTTACAGTGCTGTTTCAACATTTCTTGTTGCGACGTGTCGGTCTTTTAGCATCTGGTGTTCCTAAAACTAGTCAAAGTCCCCTGCACCAACATATTAAAAGCTATTGGGCTTGCAGCGAAACAGGATGGGTTTGATGCCAGTATAAATTTTCAGCAGTTGAGCCTCTCACATTCCACCTTCTCCCCTTTTGCTTGCTCACACGCTCTCTCTCTCTCTTGCGCTGTCTCTTTGTTGCTCGCTGTGTCTCACTCTCTCTCGCACGCTCTTCCTCTCTCTGCTTCTCCCTGCCTCTTGTGTGCGGCCTTTTGAGGGAAGGCTAAGGCTTGAGGACTCTGGGAGCCTCAGTCGAGTGTCTTGAGAGTTCACGCACATGAGGCTTGCCAAGGCAGCTGGGATGGGGTGGTGCAATACTGTCCAAATCGAATGTCTGACCAAACACCAAACAGTGAGATTGTCGGCTTGTGAACCTTCTGAATCTTCTTCCTCCACTCCCAAAACAGTGTATTTCCTGAACCCTTTCTGTGTCTGGAACAAGAGGTTATTCCTCCCCTTGAACCAATTCATCTGGATCACGACTGCTCTGGATCTTCACCAATATGTTTGTACTTAGTTAGAAAAAGAAATAGCCATCAATCTGGTCCCTTAAACCTACTCTGCTGTTCAGTAAGGTCATGGCTGATCTGATTATTCCACATTCCCATCTACCTCCAGTAACCTTTCAGCCCCTTACTTATCCAGAATCTATCTACTGCTGCCTTAACAATATTTGAAGACTTTTTTCCTCTTTATTCTTGCAAGGGATGTGAGCGTCGCTGATGTGACTGGTATTTGTTGCCCCCACCCCGAACTGCTGCCTGAACTGACTGGGCTGTTTCAGAGAGCAGTTAAGAGTTAACCCCGTGCTGTGGATCTGGAGTCACATGTAGGCCCAGATCAGTTAAGCACATCAGATTTTCTTCTGTAAAAGGCAGTGGGTCTTTTTTTTTTAAACAGCAATTGATGATGGGTGCGAAAGCAGAAACTGCTGGGAAAACTCAGCAGGTCTGGCAGCATCTGTTGACAGAAAGCAGAGTTAACATTTTGGGCCCAGTGACTAACTTTCAGTTTTGTTTGTTGAATTTGCCTGTGGTGGGATTTGAAGCCCAGAGCCATTGACGTCACTGCAACACCACCACCCTGCCTGCTTTCTCTGCTTTTTGAGGAATTCTACAGACTTGTGATCCTCTGAGAAGAAGTTTCTCCTATCTCTGTCTTAAATGGGCCACCCCTTGTTTTTAATCAGTGACCCCTAGTTCTGGAGTTTCCCACAAGAGGAAACATTCTCTCCATATCCACCCTTTCAGGATCTCTCATGATTCAGTCAAATTGCCCCTCACACTTATAACCTCTAGAAGCAACAGTTTAGCCTTGCCAAACATGCTGCCTGGGCAACCAGTCCTTTCCTTAGTCTAGTGAAGCTTGGTTGCACTTACTTCCTTCTGTAAAATTGAGATCAATACCGGATATAGTGGTCCAGGTATTGTCCTACCGTGCCCAGAATAAATGAAGCATAACCTTCCTTGGCAGACTGTCTTTAATTTATCTATTTTGTTCAGCTGATCAACCCTACAGGCTGAAACAAACTGACAAACTGTACATCTGTTGGGTGATTGCTGACTGCACCATTGCCCACTGAATCTTCTTACCTGCTTCACAGCACTGTCACACTGCCCTGAAGTTGACCATTGAGCAAGTTGGATGACCCTGTCCTAAGGGGTGTTACTGCCCCCATTGTGTGAACAGGACAACTTTCCTCTCTGCCTGACATGTTGAGTTGACTGAAGATCAACCTCCAGCTCATAAACTCTGAGTCGAAGCTGCTAGAGTCACAAATACCGCAGGTGTGTTTGCCCTGAATCTCACTGGCATCAGGGACTCCCACATGCTGTAGCTGTGACTCATCCTCCCTGACCTGCCACCCTGAACGCGGTTTAAGTAATAAAATTATTTGAATGAATTATTTTCGTTTTTATGTATTGTATTAGCCTCACCAGCACCACTGTTTTGAATCTTCAGAGTAGTAGGATCCTAAGCACTTACCATTAAACAACTGGCCTCTTTCCCTATGGTACAGTATGAACCAATTCTTACAAGGTGAAAGTGCTGGTAAAGGCAAAATCGAAGGAACGCCTAACTCCCTGACTCAGGCAACTGCTAGCGCTCTCACCTCTATTTCCTACACCTCCCTATCTCTGTCACCTCCTCCAGTCCCTACACCCCTGCCTCTCTCTATCACCTCCTGCAGCCCATACACTGTCTCTACCTCTGTAACATCTTCCTGATCCTGCACTTCTCCCACTTCAGTAGATTCTGTTCTCGTACATTATCAGCTCCTTGTGATACCCTGATATCCAATATTCGACTGTTGGTGGCTGTACCTTCAGTTACCTGGGGTCCTAAACTCTGGAATTCCCTCCCTAATCCTCTCTGCCTCTCTCCTGCTTTAAGATGTTCCTTAAAACTCACCTCTGTGAAGAAGTTTTTAGTTGCCTGTCTCTAAAGTCTCCTTGCATGGGTGTGTGTGGGGGGAAAGAAAGCTAAGTCTGTTCTAATTGATGCCTCTCTGTTTTGAAGTGACTTGGAGCCTTTTATTACGCTAAGTGCACAGTGTAATGTAAGTGCACTGTGTAAATGTAAGACAACTGAGTTGTTATCTGACAGAGTAGAGAGTAGGGTCAAGGGTGAAGAGTCGAGTTTCTTACTGGAGAAGTAGAATGGGAGGTGTTGCACAGAGATGCCACAGGTTGTGCAAGAACTCTATGCCTCCATGTGCCAATGTGAAATGCCAGGTGACTATGGAAACCATTGCATCTGAGCATGGTCCTCCAGCAAAGCCAATCTGCAACCCCACGCTAGGATCACATCTACCTCCTGGGACAAACGGTGATGCCTTTCAACAGCTGTGCACCAAAGGAAATCATAAAGTTGACACTTTCAGAGACTAATGTGTGTTAGTCTGTAACTGAACAGGAAGAGGCCATTCAAACCATCGAGCCTGTTCCCTGACTCCATCTACTTGCCTTTGCCCAATGTCCCTTAATACATTGATGAGCAATTATGTGCTGATCTCAGACTAGAATCTCTTAAAAGGGTTCCAAGTTTCTCCCACCAATGAAAATGTCCTCTCATTCCACTCCTGAAAGGTTGTGCTCAAATTTCTATTAGCTCTGTTCCTTAATCCAAGACTCTCCAGTTTGCAGCAGGGGCTTCTTTCCTAGCTATCCTATCATTACACCTCATATTTACTCTCCTCAATTCCAGGGAATACCCTTGAGACCCGGGTGTCATTCTAGGTAATCTGCAGTGATCCAAAGCCAGTAGGCCCTGCACGAGGCATTTAAGCTTCATTGGAGAATAGAGTTTGACAGATTTGTCTGTCTGGAACTTGGAGAGCCGTAGAAAATACGGAATTGAAATAGACCTTTTTCATGCAACTCATCCATGCTGACCAGACATCCTAAATTAATGTAGTCCCATTTTCCAGCATTTGGCCCATATACCCATCCAGATGCCTTTTAAATATTGTAATTGTACCTGTCTCCAACACTTCCTCTGGCAGTTTATTCCATGCATGCATTACCCTCAGGTCCCTTTTATATCTTTCCCTTCTCACCTTAAACCTATGCCCCTCTGGTTTTGGACTCCCTTACCCTGGGAAAATGACCTTGGATATTCACCCTATCCATGCACCTAATGATTTTATAAACCTCAATAATGTCACTCCTCAGCCTCTGACACTCCAGGGAAAATAGCCCCAGCCTATGGAGCCACCTCTTGTAGCTCAAACCCTCCAACTCTGGCAATATTCTTGGTAATCTTTTATGCGTCTTTTCAAGCTTTACAACATCTTTTCTATAGAAGGGAGCAGCTGTGTTAGACAGTATATACCAGACCCACCACACTCAGCAGTGTAGACATATGCTTTGGTGTGACGTACAGAGGGATCTGGTTCTTTACCATCCCTCTCTTCCTATTAGGAAAGCTTGTACACTTTTTCTCCCAGTTGAAGCTCTCTCCATTAGTGGAGAGCTCTACACCCACCTCCGTAGATAATGTTGAAGTGTTCAAAAGATCTGCTCCTGTTCCAGTGTCTAAACTGGATGCCGTCTCTGTTTTTGCTCAAAGGATAAATTCTGTTCACCTAGTTTCCCCCATTTCCAAATTTGCGTTATTCTGGCTTTGTCAGGTGTAGTGTGTAATAGTTCAGGATGAGTCAGGAAGAATATGTTGCGTGTGATGGTTGTTCAAAAGTTCAGGGTCCTTTTTTTGGGTGAGTGACTACGCCTTCAGTTGCCTCAACCTTAAACTCTGGAATTTGCTTAGTTTCAGCCAGTTGAAGAGGGCTGAATCAGCTCCCTTTTTTTTACCCCTCTCAGTCAGTTGCAATAAATATTTGAAACGCTTTTTAGCATTCAGTTGTCTCACATTTCAATTAAAATGTAGTAGTGGTGAAAATGAAGGAGCTAGTTCCAAAGTTTACTTAAGTGAGAGAAAGAAGAACTACTAACTCTGAGATAAATAATAAAATACACTGTCAAATACACATTTAAAATTTAAATACGTGTGTGTGTCTAAAAGGAAGATAAGGGTTTTAAAAATTTTCTAATAGTCCTTGAGTGTTAGAGTTAAATCTGAGACCACAGCTTCTGAGCTGATCCTCCTCAGGAGCGTATTTGCAGAATCCTTGAGTTCTCAGTGAGCTGTTTGTTCAACAAATGCAAAATACTGAAGATGCTGGAAATTTGAAACAAAAGCAGTGAATGTTGGAGAAACTCAAGGTCTGGCAGCAGATGTTGTGAGTCTGCTATGGTTCTTCAGAAAAGCTAACTTCTGTTTCTCTCTTCACAGATACTGCCAGCCTTCCTGAGTTTCTTCAGCATTCTCTATGATGTTTATTGGTCGGTGCTAGCTTTTCAGAAATTGAGAAAGAAATGTGATGTTGAAAAAGAGAGAGCGATATAGAGAGAGAGAGAGAGAGAGAGAGAGAGAGATTGATTTTCTGCCTTTGCTGTTGCCAGTTCACATTCTTTCTCTTGCTCAAAAGTTTTCGTGAAATCTAATTTACTTGTGCATGCCCATGTCTCTCCCAACTGGGTAATCCCTAGGCGACATTCATCCTAGAATGTGAAACTTCCAGAAGGGTGGTGTTCGAGGCTCTGTGTGTGTGATGGGTGTGTTTTTACAACTGATTAGGTTTCAGTGCCTTTTGATAAATTGTTTATTTTAGCTTAAACTGTCACACTTGTTTCACATGCTTGGCGCAACCTGGCCAGGAGACCATGGTAGCCATCTTACGTCCCTGCTTCTTACTTTGTGAAGCCGTTTTAGTCCATGAAAACCTTGGAATATTAAAATCAGACTAGATTCATAGAGTCACACAGCTCTGAAACAGACCCTTCAGACCACCCACTCCATGCCACACGTAATCCCAACTAGACTGGTCCTACCTGCCTGCTCCTGGCCAAATCCCTCCAAACCTTACCTTTTCACGTACTTACTTAAATATCTTTTAAAAGTCGTAACTGTACCTGCATTCCTGAGCATGTTCATTTCGCAAGTGAACCACCCTCTGTACTTAAAAAAAATTTGCTCCGATGTCTTTTTTTTAATCTCTCTCCTCTCACCTTAAAAATATGCTGCCTAGTTTTAACGATGGAAGTTGAAAGCTGGTAGTCCACCCTGTTGTGACACCGCACTGCCCCTCCGTCCTCTTTTAAAATCACCCTGAGTTTGTGGTTACCAAACCCTAACATCTCCTTGCACGTCTTGGAGGGTCACATCTTGTCAGTGTACCTCTGAAACCTTTAAAGAGGCTCAGCGATGTGAAAGGTGCTGTGTACATGCAAGTTGCTGTTGTATTAAGTGCTTCTTTTTTTAAAAGGCTGTGGTGCTTATGCCCACTTTTTGAACTAAAATAAAGTTTATTTTAACAACTTTATTCTTTCTGGATGTAGGCGTCACTGGCAAGGCCAGAATTTGTTACCCATCCCTAATTGAGATGGTGGTGATGAAAAGTGAAAAATGACACTCCATTCCCGCTCTTGGTAACTCGCGATGCAGACTCTTCCCAATAAAGCTGCTGATATTTTTTAGAATTGGTATTAGATTTTATTGTCACATGTACTCAAGTCCAGGAGTATGGTGAAAAGTGTACAGTCTCCTTTCTCTGGCGCCATCTTGCTTACACAATCAATTACAAAATTGGAATAAAGAGAAACAGCAGAAATAAAGGAAACAAAGCCAAAAGGAAAGAGAAACGTCCAGATATCGAAGCCTTATTTAAACCTTATCTCCGTGCGGGCACCCGGGCCAAGCCACAGCCTGGAGTCTCGGGAGGAGCAGTCAATGCAATAAAGCCGCTGTCGTCTCTGCCCCACCCCTACCCACTGCTCAATGCAAAGATGATTTGGCTTTGTGATTGAGGCAAGCTGGAATTGTGAAATCTAGACTTGGAAATGTAATGAGAACCATCCAGAAATGAGGTAGAAATGGAACATACTGAAACTACACGCAGCTGCTGCTTCTGTGCCTGAGGGGTTGGGGTAAATTAGCTAAATGATCCTGCTTCCTACTGGGAGAAGAAAACTGGCGCAATTTCTCCAATTGGCCAAGAATCCCATGAGGCAGAGGTGCAGTTACTATAAGATATAGGAGCAGAATTAGACTATTCAGCCCTGTCGAGTCTCCTCCGCCATTTGATCATGCTGATATGTTTCTCAACCTTATCCTCTTGCCTTTTCCCCATAATCCTCAATTTCCTTACTGTTCGAGGACCTATTTTTCTCTGTCACAAATGCATTCAATGACTTGACCGCCACAGCCCTCTCCAACAATGAGTTCCATAGATTCGCCACTCTCGGGTCAAAGAAATTCTTCTTCTTCTCCGTTCTAAAGGGTCATCCCTTCACCCGGAGGCTGTGCCCGGTGGAAACATTTTCCATGTCTACTCTATCTAAGCCTCTCAGTATTCTGTAAGTTTCAATCCCAATTCATTCTGCTGATCAGGTACTTCATGGCTCTCCTGTAGAGTCCCATTCTCCCCACATCTTAGCCATTTCCTTTAGAAACCATTCACCATCTCTGCGATCACCACCACATGGTTTCTACTCAGTGTGTTAAAAGTATGAAGTTCTTCCTCATATTATCCCCAGTCCCACAAATTCCAATCTCTCGCCCAGGATTGTAAATAGTGAGACTTGCAAAACTTGTGAAGCATGAGAACAGGCTTTTCCACTGTTGTGGAATGGGAAGTCTGTCCTTGAAAGTACTTTGCAATTGATGCAGAACTAGCCATGTTCACATGATTAGATTAGATTAGATTAGATTAGATTCCCTACAGTGTGGAAACAGGTCCTTCGGCCCAACAAGTCCACACCGTCTCTTGGAGCATCCCACCCAGACCCATCCCCATATATCCCACACACCCCTGGACACCACGGGCAATTTAGCATGGCCAATCCACCTAGCCTGCACATATTTGGACTGTGGGAGGAAACCGGAGCACCCGGGGAAAACCCACACAGACACGGGGAGAATGTGCAAACTCTGTACAGACAGTTGAGCGAGGCTGGAATCGAACTCGTGTCCCTGACAGTGTGAGGCTGCAGTGCTAACCACTGAGCCACTGTGCTGCCCCATGATGTTAAGAGTGAGGTCAGACTTGGTCCATTCCCCTTGCCCCACCCAACCATTGGAGATCATACCCTCCCTCTGCCTTGCAACCACTACCACCACCTCTTGAATAGCAGTGAACTTCTGACATCCACATCTGAGCCTTTATTTGTCTCCCTTTAATTTGCCTCCCCTGTTTTGGTGTTCTGTTCTCCAAAGTGCCCCCTGTGTGATTAAAGACTCTAAAATGCATGTTGTTGATACTGCTGCTTCAGCTAAGCTTGTGCCATCAAAGCTGAGCTGATTCTAGGAGACTCTCGTCTCGTTTTTTTTTTGCATTCGGAATCTGCTGTCTCTCCCTTTCATCATGTGTAATTGCAGGGCAGAGCTTTTGTTGCGGGGTTTAATTCAGCGGCTGTTGTGTTTAATCACCAGCTATTTACTGCTGCTGCCATGATGCACTTTAATGAGAAGTAGGAATGATCTATCACCCATTTTGAAAGCACCTTGTCCGACTGTGTGACAGCTGCGGAGCAGTTTGGGTAGTGCATTGCTCTTTAAAGTGCGGTCACTGTTGTAATGCAGGAAACGTAGCTGTCAAATTGCACACAGCAAGATCCCACAAATGAAGTTGAGCTAATGACCCAGGTCATAACCCCACCCACACTTAGTGGCAATGGATAGTGTGATCTATTGTATCTGCCCGAGAGGACTAGATGGGGTTCTCGGTTTAACATGACATACTGAAAAGTGATTCCACAGTGGGTTGGGGAAGTGGAAGATCCACCATGTCTCTGTTCCTGATCACCACTGTGTGGACATACATGTTTGTGAGAATGTTGAGTTTGTGACTAGCCTCTGAGGTTGTCTGCAGTAAGAGAGATTGGGACAACACATCCATAATAGCACAAACCAAACAGAGACATGCCAGGGAATTCCTGAAGGCCTGGTATTCCAACTGGATCTCCATCAACAAACACTTTGAACTGGACCTGATACACAAACCATTGAAAAATAGAACTGGAAGTGATGCCAACCACTCCAGCAAACCGAGGAATATAAATAGCAAGCAGGACAGAACACCAACGCTTCACCGGAGGCGCACTGATGATGTTAACCTATGAGGGTGACGAAGCATCTGCAGTTAAACACACCGGCTCGGTGAGCAAGTCTACATCCACGTCCACAACCTGAGTTACAAATCTTCTCAAAAACTTTAAATGGGTGTAGATTTGGGAGGTGAAGTAGCACAGTGATAATGTCAATAGACTAGACCCAGGTTAAATTCTAGGGACACAGGCTGAAATGCACATTAGCACATGGGTGCAGAAAATCAAAAGACTAGCTCACCTTTTCAAGGGTAACTAGGGAGAGGCAATAAATACTGGCCCAGCCAGTAATGCCCAGGAGTGAATTTTAAAAACCCCACTTAAGTAGGTGGCAAAATTTGCATTCTATTAAATTCAGAATTAAAAAAACCAGCCTAATGCAACCTCATGAAAGCCCATCAGATTCACTATTGGTGAAGGAAGTCTCATCCTTACCTGGTCTGGGTCTACACGTCACTCCAGGGATGGGACTGACTCTTAATATACCTCTGAAAAGGCACCTAGTGAGACACTCCGTTGCAGGGGCAACAAGGATCAGCCTCACCAACGATGTCCACATCCTGTGAAAGAATTTGAAAAAGCAAAACAAATCATAGAAACAAAAGCCAACTTATAACAAAAAAGAAAAACTGAAAACAACTTCAGACTGAGAATGAGATTGAAGTGCTGGAAGATCCAACTGCCGATTCAAAACCCTGAACAGAAATTGTAATTTTTGAAATAAGTAGTGAGAATTTACTTTGCCTTGTGGCTTTCTTAATTACTTCTTTTATTTTTCTGTCTTGATACCTTTTCTATTTTTGCAGTTTTCACTTTCTCTTTGTTCATGCTGTGCTCTCTCAATGACACGGTGCTGTTGTTTGATCTTGGGGGAGGCACGGTTATGAGGTCTTTGAAAGGGACAGTAGGTATTCTCTAATCAACCTGTCCGGGGATGTTATCACACACCTCCTGAGCGAGTAACACTTGAACGTCAGCCTCCTGGCTTCCAAGTAGGGACACTACCATTGCACCACAAGAGGGGCTATATGCACCTTGATGGCCAAAGGGTTATCCGAGATATTGAGCCAAGATTGGCATTGGTCTAGCAAAAGTGAGGCCTGACTGAACTGACATTTGAAGGAGATGAAGTTAGCGTCATAGTTAACCTCAGGGGCACTGCTTTCTCTCCATAGATGCTGCCAGACCTGATGAGTTTCTCAAGCAATGTCAGTTTTTGTTAAGAGATTTCAGGCCATCCACATGTCTCTGTTTTATTTTGATGAAGTTAGGATATTTGGTAACGGCCTGGGGACGTGCAGTTGGGCAGTTTAATCAGGACATCCGTTCCAAAGCTACAGCAGCTCACTGCTGTGTCCACATCTGCCTGGTCACAAAGACTTAAGTCAGAAATCAGCTGAGGACCAGCTTGTCCCACCCTCACGCACCCCCTCCTGAGTCTGGGAGGATTACTGCTGAGGGAACATCACAGTATGGGAGGGTCATTGCTGCAGGAGCACTGCAGTGTGGAAGGGTCAGTGCTTAGGGAGCATTGCACCGTGGGATATTTAGTGCTAAGGGACTGCCGCACTGTCGGTGGGTCAGTACTGAGCGAATGTTATATTGTCAGTGTCAGTGCTAAGGGAACACCACCCTGTCAGAGGATCGGTGTTGAGGGTGCACCAGTGTCAGAGGATCAGTGTTGAGGGAGTGTCATACTTTCCAAGGGTCAGTACTGAAGTGGTGCTGTATTGTCCAAGGGCCACTGCTCAGAGACATCACACTATGGGAAGGCCAGCAGTGAGGCAGAACTGCACCAGCAGAGTAAAGATTAATCGCCCGTGGCCTGTGGAAATTGATTCATCAAAAACCTTCAAAAGAGGATTGGAGAAATATAGAAGTTTATAAAATCATGAGGGGTGTGGATAAGGTGAATAGCCAAGATCTTTTCTCCAGGGTATGGGAGTCCAAAATTAGAGGGGATAAGTTTAGGGTGAGAGGGGAAAGATTTAGAAGGAAGCTGAGGGGCAACTTTTCATATTATATGAGCTGCCAGAGGAAGTGGTGGAGGCTGTGACAGTTAGAATATTTAAAAAGCATCTGGATGGGTGCATGAATAGGAAGAGTTTAGAGGGGTTTGGGCCAAATGCTGGCAGATGGGACTAATTCAGTTTAGGAAACGTGGATGAGTTGGGCTGGAGGGTCCGTTTCCACACTCTGAGTTAATGACTTTCACTCTGTAAATCCTGACTTATGCTCACTACCCTGCTACCTCCAGAAGCTGTTCCTAACAATAAGGTACGTCAACCTCTGGTAGGCACAGCCATGAAAGACATCTGCAGCTCAGGCAGCAGGTCACTTGATGATGATCCACAGCAGGAACTGGGCTTTTACCAACTTGCTAGTTGCAAAACATGCTGGGTGTCAGACATGTCCACACCACAGCGTGGGTGAATCAGTTTATCATTGAACAAACCAGGAATTGAATCTGAGTGTTTTTATTCCCCATCGTCACAGTGCTCCAAACCACAGTGCCACCTTTCTAAATTCGAGATGCACCTGGAGGATGTATGTAGTCAGCTGAAATTTTGAGGAGTTGTATTCTGTGTGGAACTTGTTAAAAAATCAATATACTGTTTTAATTAACAAGTGTGAAAAGAAGCGGATGATTTGATCTGGTTTCTGTCAGTGAGGTGTAAGTATCGGAAGCTGTGCTATATGAGTGTTTCACAGTTAGGGGCTTCATACAGAGAAAGGCTTTAGTTTGGTTTCACTATTTATCCTGTGGCTCCGAAGGACTGGGTGCATGTTACATCAGTGGTCTGCGGTGCTCGATATTTACCTTGCTGGTGCAGTTGAAAGTCTCAAGACTTTCAAGTCGGTGACTTGGAGTGCTAATTGGCAGAAAAAAATGAGGCAACCTCTGTGCATTTCATGTGTGTCTCGGAATGAACTATTGTGCACGGTTAATTGGGTCAACCGGGCAGCTATTTTGCACAAGGCACAAGGGTCCACGTTCAGAAACATGACTGACTGGTCAATTTGATTTTACGGTGTTGATTGGAGGAGGAATGTGACCAAGACTCCCCTGCTATTCCTTCCCCTCACCTCACCTCTATCCCCTCATCTTTTTCCTCACTCTGTTTCTCCTCCAACCCACCTCCTACCCCCTCATTCCCCCTTCTTCATTCATTCATTCATTCATTCATTCATTCTCTCTCTCACTCTTTCTCTCTCACACCCCTCTCTCTCTGTCTGTCTCTCTCTCACCCCTCTCTCTCATGTCTCTTTCTGTCTCTCTCTCTCTTACCACCCCCCCCTCGCGCTGTCCACCCCATCTCTTGCACTCTCTTTCCCACCCTCTCTTTTACTGTCTTTCCCCCTCATTCTGCTCCCCTTTGCACTCCCCCACCACCCTCACCTTGCTGTACCCTTCCTTGCTCTCAGTCCCCCCCACCTCACTTTACCTAACCTCAGCTTACCTCATATTTCATCCATTCAAGCAGCAGTAGTGCTCCTACTTCTGAGCCAAGAGGCTTGGGTGTAGGTCCCAGCTACTCCAGATGTATGTCTGAGCAGCTTGATTTTGTTTAAAAAAAAGTCCGTCCTACGGCCATTTATGTCGAGCAGCTTGGACCTCTTGGACCAAGCCTGCCTCAATGTGCAAAGGAAGTTTAACCGCAGTGGACACAGCTGTAGAACAGGGGACAAATAAAGAGACCAGCCATTCTCCAATGGCAGGTCTATGTCCTCTGACTTAGAGCTCTTGGCCTGATGCACACACCCCACCACTCCATGTGATGGAGGCCTGATACTGAGAAGTTCCAGGGGCCTGGAGGTGCAGTCTTTCAGAATAAGACATCAAAGAGTGGCCCCCGCCTGCTGTCTGGGTCAGTTGGGGAGGATCCCGTGTCAACTACTGGGATGTGGGTAGAGAGTGAAATGAAAGAGTTCTCCCCAGCTTGCTGGGCTTCAATATTAAGTCCTCAACCAACATTTTTTAAAAAATTTCTGGGCTGTTGCTCTCTGTGGGATCTTGCTGTCCTCAAACCAGCCAATTTGTTATGCGTTAATGCCCTGGGACAAAGTGCAAATTGGCTTTTCCTACATTGCAACCTCTTCAGAAAAAGTGCTTAATTGGGTGCATTGGAGCATGAGTTTGGGATAGGGGTTTTGAAGCCTGCGGATTATAGTGGAATGGTGGCAGTCAGAATTTTGCATTTCCGAATGTTTTAAAATTAGCTCAAGGGCTGTGAGCATTTCTGGCTAGGCCTGAATTAATACCAGTGTCTAATGGCCAGTTATGTGTCAACCACACCGTTTTGGATCTAAAATCACGTGCAGGCCCAGACCAGGTCTGGACAGCAGATTTCCTTCTCTGTTTAGTGAACCAGGCGACTTATAGATGTGGAGTCAAGTCACAGAGGCAAACTCTTCACTCCAACTCGTCTGCATCAACCAGACATTCCAATCTGACCTAGTCCCATTTGCCTGCACTTGGCCCATATCCCTCTAAACCTTTCCTATTCATTTACCCATGCAGATGCCTTTTAAATGTTGTAATTGCACCGACCTTTACCAGTTCCTCGGGCAGCTCCTTCCACATATGCATCACCCTTTGTGTGATAATGTTACACCTCAGGTCCCTTTTAAATCTTTTCCCTCTCACTTTTAACCTATACAGACTAGTCTTGGACTCCCCCACCTCAGGAAGAAGACTTTGGCTATCCCCCTATTCATGCCCCTCATGATTTTATAAGCCTCTATAAGGTCGTCTCTCAGCCTCTGATGACCTAGTGAAAATAGCCACAGCCTATTTAGCCTGTCCCGATAATTCAAATCCTTCAGTAGCGATAACATGCTTGTAAGTCTTTTCTGCACTTGCTTAATACCCTTCCAGAGCCTTTCATGACAATTGCTGGTGATCATCCTTAGCTAGCCTTTTATTTTCAGATGTTTATTAAATTCAAATTTTGTTGTCTGCTGTGGTGCGATTTGAAGCTGTGTCCCCAGATCATTTGCCTGGGGTTCTGGAGTGCTGATCTTGCAACATTACCACTACGCCTCCTTTGAATATCAAACAAAACACTGAAGTTTGACATTAAGCAGGAGGATGCAGGAAGAACGGAGGAAAGATGATAGCATCGAAAGAATGCAGATATATCAATATTTTCCAATCCATATTACATAACAGATAAACCTTTACCAGAATCTCAGCCATCGCAATAAAATTCGCTGCCCCCACATTGAGCTGTTTCTCAATCAGTTCTCCTTGTGGAGCACAGAGTAACACATTTTCCTAGTTCCCAGAAAGGCACAATGCGTTGCTGAGTGATAATTGCTGAAGTAAACCTTCAGCCGAGCACCTCCAGCTCACCCACTACTGAAATTTAGTCGAGTGTTTAAAGTATTTTAAAGGTCAGGTATTGATTTGAGTGGATCACAGCTGAACTGCAGAGTGCTAGGACTTGCGGTGGACTTGGCGGGGTGGGGGGAACAACCATTCTCTTCAGCTGCAAGTTCCAAGTTTTTGTTTGGAGCTCACCGCTTGATTCATGTTTCAGCGAGCGTTGTCCTCTGTGTGAAGTGTGGGTCCTCAGGTCTGAAAGGGGAGGAATGGAGTAAATGCTCCCTGATTAGGAAGGTTGAGAAAAGAAACGCACCAGGAAGCCTCAAGTGTTAAACAGGTGCGAGCATTTGTGTAGCACTTTTCACCATCCTAGGATAGCCAATGAAGTGCAGTCATTGTTGAAATCTAGGAGACATGGCAACTGACAGGTGCACAGCACTGACCCTCCAACAGTAAGTAGCCTCCTTGGTACCAACAGTGCAGTGCTCCCTCAGCACTGAACCTCTGACCATGTGGTGCTTCCACACTGCTGAACCTCCTGCTGTGTGGTGCTCCCTCAGTGCTGACCCACAGACAGTGTAGCACTCCCTCAGCACTAGCATTGTGAGTATCGGCCTGAATTAAGAGCTTAATTCCTAGAATGGGGCTGGGACTCAGAACCTTCTGATAGTGGGAGGAGACTGTGACCCTCTGAGCAGTGTTTGACACTGCAACCTGAAAGAACAAAGGAAGCAGGCACATAGGAACACTGCCAGCTTCCGGTTCACCTTTGAACCACACTGCATCCTGACTTGGAACTCTATCAGTTGTTCCTTCAGCGTCACCGTATTAAAATCCACTGGCAGCTCTGTGTGTGTCTTGCACCACACAGACTGCAGCAGTTCAGAAAGACAACTTACCACCACCTTTTCAAGGGGCAATTAGGGAGGGACATCTAGACAGAGATTCTCATATTATTGTATCTGAGCGAGCCTTGCCAACTTGCAGAAACTCGCTCTTGCTGAGTTATTCGGTTAGAGAAGGTTTGCCAAGAGGTATCTCACATTAGCAATTATACACTTAGTTACCATGGGTGCATTTGTTATGTGTTAATGCCTTGGGACAAAGTGCAAATTGGCTTTTCAACTGGACACCATTCCAAAAATGTGAATGCGGTTCTCTAACAGCCTCACTCTTTGATTGTTTGCCTACAGGATTCTTTGACCTTTCCTGATATAATGTTAGAATTGTGCAGCACAGCCTTTGGACCCTCATGTCTGTGCTGAGTTACTGAAAGGGCTGTGCCATTAGTTCCAGTCCCCCCATGCTGTCGCGACCACTGCTATGCAAACATATCCTTCGCCTGTGTCCATCAGCCCCCTTTTGTAAGTCACCCTGCCCTCTTTTGCACTAACTTATCAGACCACAGTGAGCTCACTGTGTTAAATGCATTTGCCACAATCCGATTTTTTTGGGGCATCCAGTTATTGCACCTTTAGGATTTTTCCACTCCAAGAGGGAAAAGTACAGTAGATACCTGAAATCAAAACAGGAAGGGCTGCAAATACACAGCAGGTCAGGTCGTCCCCTGTGGTGAAAGAGAGGAACATGTTAAGTGCGGAAGTATGGCCTGATGATTTATTGCTTGGCTGTTAATCCAGAGACCCAGGTAATGATCTGGGGACCTGGATTTGCAACCCATCAAGGCAGCTGGTGGAATTTGAGTTCAGTAAAAATCTGTAGTAAAGAATCTAATGATGACCTATGAAACCGGGGTCGATTTTTGGAAAAAGCCTATTGGGGGAAGGAAATCCTTAACTGGCCGGGCCTACATGTGACTCCGCACCCACAGCAATGTGGTGGATTCTTGACTGCAATCAAAGAGTGAGGGGGCTGGAGAGACCTTCACAACCGCATTACCATTTTTTGGAATGGTGTCCAGTTGAAAAGCCAGTTTGCATTTTGTTCCAGGACATTAACACAACAAATTACATTAAGTCAAAAAATAATTTTTCAAGGTAGAAAGATATGGATCAAGAGTAGGTCATTCGAGTTTGCTCCACTGTTCAGTTTAGATTTTGCGCTGAAGACGATGTCTTAATCCATCAGCCTTTGAATCAGCAGTGGTTGATAGTACCCCCCCTTCCCCAAACAAGGCCAGAGTGCAGCATCACACAGCATCTAATGCCACTATAGACTCCTGTAATGATTTGGGGAACTTGTAGGGCAGGGTGGCCATTTGACACTTTTTTTTAACTAGGGACTGCTGTCTCATCTGCTGAATGCTGCCAGTCTGTATCAGGCTGGGGAAGGAGAGGTGGATTCTGCCTTTGGTTTTTCCCCATGCGCTGTGCTGCTAAGCTGGGGATTTACAGCAGCCGTTTGATGATGACCTCAAATACAGAAATTAAAACCGGCACCTCTCTCCCTGAAACAGAAATACGGAGTCTGTGTTCTGCCATCTTCTCATTACATGACTGCTTTGCCACTCGCTGCTTGAGTGTTTCACATTCACGGTTCGGGTTTGTAGCCTTTTTCTTATTGGAATAAAATTATTTTTAATTCTTTTGTGAGACCTGAGCGTCACTGGCTGGCAGTATTTATTGCCAGTCCCTAGTCACCCTTAAGAAGCTGACTTCTTGAACCATTGCAGTCCATGTGCTGTAGGTAGACCCACAATACCCTTAGGGAGGGAATTCCAGGATTTTGACCAAGCGACACTGTAGGAATGGCGATATATTTCCAAGTCAGGATGATGAGTAGTTGAGAGGGGAACTTATAGGGGGTGCTGCTCCATTTTGCTGCCTTTGTCCTTTTAGATTCAAATGGTCGTGGGTTTGGAAGGTAGTGCCTGAGAATTTGTGGTGAATTCTACAGCGCATCTTGCCAATGGTGGCGGGAGAGGATGGTTGTGGATGTAGTGTCAGGCAAGCAGGCCGCTTTGTCCTGGATGGTATCAAGTGTGACATCAAGTGTCAACAGAGCTGTGCCCACCCAGGCAATTGGGAGTGCTTTGTAGACAGTGGATGGGTTCTGGGTAGTCAAGAGGGGAGTTATTTGTAGTATTCCTAGCCTACTGTATTTATATGGTGGGTTCAGTTGAGTTTCTGGTCAATTGTAAACCCCAGGTTGTTGATAATGAAGGATTTAGTGATAGTAACATCCTCAAATGTCAAGGGGCAGTGGTTAGATTGGCTCTTGTTGGAGATGGTCATTGAGCAGTGAGAATGTTCCTTGCACTTTGGCAAAAGTTCTGCCGATAGCAATAGACAATTACAATTCATTAGCTCTCAAAACTTGGCACTTAGGTCTAAGATAAGAAGTTTTATTACTCAGAGGGCTGTGAACCTATGGAGTTATCAATCTCAGAGGACTGTAGAAGCCCAGTCTTTGTGCATATTTGAGGTAGAGATCGATGTATTTCTGATTACGAATGGCATACGGGGGTATGGGGCTGGGATGGTCAAAAAGCATTAAAGTGATTGTGTCGAGTGGTGACTCAGGCTCATTGGGCCGAAAGGTCTGCAACAATATCTGCCTGTGATTCTGATCTGTTCTGGTAAACTGTCTGAATGAAAAGTCTGCCAGTAAGAGAGCCACTTACTGCACCCCTGTGTTGTATTCAGAATGCCGTCTCTTCACCCCCTCCACTAGCTTCACTGCTTAATCTTGGTAGAAGCAACAAAGCTGTTTCTCAATCCCATTCGCATCCTCTCCTCGGAGACAGGAAATTGTCTGCACTTCCCCTTGCACTGACATATCAATAAAATTCAAGAAATAGAGTCTTGAGCAGTGGACATGGAAGCCTCAGGCTGTTGAAATTTCATTCAGTTGTGGTTTTTTTTTACAGTCAGTTTAAGTTAGGTGGTTCATAGTTTGGTGCCTACTTTTTAATTGTTTTGATCTTGTTTACAAATTAGAACAGTAAGTCTCACGTCTGTCGTCTGCAAGGTGTTAGAAAGGATTCTGAGGGATAAGATTTATGACCATCTGGAAGAGCATGGCTTGATCAAATACAGTCAACACGGCTTTGTGAGGGGTAGGTCATGCCTTACAAACCTTATCGAGTTTTTTGAGGATGTGACTAGAAAAGTTGCTGAGGGTCGAGCTGTGGATGTGGTGTATATGGACTTCAGTAAGGCATTTGATAAGGTTCCCCATGGTAGGCTCATTCAGAAGGTCAGGAGGAATGGGATACAGGGGAACTTAGCTGCTTGGATACAGAATTGGCTGGCCAACAGAAGACAGCGAGTGGTAGTAGAAGGAAAATATTCTGCCTGGAAGTCAGTGGTGAGTGGGGTTCCACAGGGCTCTGTCCTTGGGCCTCTACTGTTTGTAATTTTTATTAACGACTTGGACGAGGGAATTGAAGGATGGGTCAGCAAGTTTGCAGACGACACAAAGGTTGGAGGTGTCGTTGACAGTGTAGAGGGCTGTTGTAGGCTGCAGCGGGACATTGACAGGATGCAGAGATGGGCTGAGAGGTGGCAGATGGAGTTCAACCTGGATAAATGCGAGGTGATGCATTTTGGAAGGTCGAATTTGAAAGCTGAGTACAGGATTAAGGATAGGATTCTTGGCAGCGTGGAGGAACAGAGGGATCTTGGTGTGCAGATACATAGATCCCTTAAAATGGCCACCCAAGTGTACAGGGTTGTTAAGAAAGCATATGGTGTTTTGGCTTTCATTAACAGGGGGATTGAGTTGAAGAGTCGTGAGATCTTGTTGCAGCTCTATAAAACTTTGGTTAGACCGCACTTGGAATACTGCGTCCAGTTCTGGGCGCCCTATTATAGGAAAGATGTGGATGCTTTGGAGAGGGTTCAGAGGAGGTTTACCAGGATGCTGCCTGGACTGGAGGGCTTATCTTATGAAGAGAGGTTGACTGAGCTCGGTCTCTTTTCATTGGAGAAAAGGAGGAGGAGAGGGGACCTAATTGAGGTATACAAGATAATGAGAGGCATAGATAGAGTTGATAGCCAGAGACTATTTCCCAGGGCAGAAATGGCTAGCACGAGGGGTCATAGTTTTAAGCTGGTTGGTGGAAAGTATCGAGGGGATGTCAGAGGCAGGTTCTTTACGCAGAGAGTTGTGAGAGCATGGAATGCGTTGCCAGCAGCAGTTGTGGAAGCAAGGTCATTGGGGTCATTTAAGAGACTGCTGGACATGTATATGGTCACAGAAATTTGAGGGTGCATACATGAGGATCAATGGTCGGCACAACATTGTGGGCTGAAGGGCCTGTTCTGTGCTGTACTGTTCTATGTTCTATGTTCTAACACTGAAAACAGATGTTTAACATTGCGAACGGAGTTTGATAGAACAGGCAAGAAGCAGACGTTTCCATTTGTGGGGGAGACAAGGATGTGGACTCCATCAATATAGGACAGTCACTAATAAGTGGGCAGAATGTGAGGTCTTACTCCCACAGGAAGGTGGGGGGATGGAGAATGGGGGATTTGCTCACATGGGTAGTGGAGTGAGGGGGAAAAGAAAGGTGACACGGTCCCACAGGGAGTGAGGGGAGAATGAGCGTTTCGCTCTCTTGGGAAGAGAATGGTGGACTCCCTCCCACAGAGTGTCAGGGGTGGGGAGAGAATGAGGAATCTCACTTTCATAGAGAGTAGAGGGATAATGGGGACTTGCTCCCATGGGTAGTGGTGGGGGGAGGAAGGTGACTCAGTCCCACAGTGAATGGGGTGGGGAGAATGGGGGATTTGCTCCCACAGGGAGTCGTATGAGGAGAATGGGAGACTCGCTGCCATGGGTAGTGGGGACAGGGGTCAACAAGGGCCTTGCTCCCACAGGGAGTGGGGTGGGGCAAATTGGGGACTCACTCCCATAGGAAGTGGGGTGGGGAGATTGGGGACCCGCTCCTGAGGGGAGTGGGAGAAGAATGGGGGACTCAGTCCCACAGGGAGAGAATGGGGGGGTTTGGTCCAACAAAGGCTAGTCAAGGTCAGTAACAGCATTGCATTGGAGAGAGAAGCCAGATAACCGCAGGAGGAAGAATGGCATAGAAGGATAGGGAATGTGGGGCCGTAGGGTTGCGGAGAGATAAGAGAAGAAGAGGCAGCGTGTAGGAGGAGGCTGCTGTGGAGCAAGAACTCTGACGGGGTGCAGTAAGGGTCAAATGACCTGTTTCTGTCCTGCAGATGAATTATGACTTCTGGTTTTTTTCTGTTATCATTGTATTATAATGCATCCAAACATCCAGCAAGTGATATTTGGAACTGGTTTTCTGTGTGACTCCAAATATAAAACTCCAGCCCTGTATTGACAGTGAGCTGGCCACATGGGGAAGTCAGGCAGTGTGCATAGTCGGCTGTCGTCTGAATTTTCTCCAACTCTTGAAAGCCCAGAGCTGTGAGTAAGTTGGTCAAACATACTGACTGACTGGAAAATTTCCCCCAGTATGCTGTCATTTATTTTGGTTCCACTACGTGATTGCCGAGCAAATTGTGAAACTAGGAGTTAAAGTGCAGTTGTTTCGGTGTGAGATCAGTGCTCGGATCTGTCCTGGAATGAAATGGGCTGAAAATTTTCCACTTCTGCCTCTTTTGTTTTTCTCCTTGCTGTCACCATGGTGTCCTCTTTTCAAACCTTTCATCAGCACCAAATTCAGAAACTCCATGTCTCCTCTTTGATTTCTCCCCTTTTTGTTCAAATTTCTCGCTTTCCGTCCAGACCTGCATTTGGCCCACATGGAGAGGCATTGAGGCAAAGACCCAGTAACATCTCACTGAAAAAGGGAGTGATTTCTCAATTCAGGCTTCTATTGCCTATAAATTTTCTCTTAAAGGAAATGCTAATCCACTGTCTCAGTTCTTGCATGGCCTCTGAAAATATTGAAGTTCCTTCAAAATGAGGGAGAAAATTGCAGGTTTGAGAGCCAAACCAGCACTCACCTAATTTGGGGAAGCAACGCTTTTGTGTCTGCACTTTGTCAGCAAAGGTATCAGAGTCTCAGTTAAGGAAGGAAATCTGCTGTTCTTCACCTGGCCTGGCCCGTGTGTAACTTTCTGTCAGTCCAGAACTGTCGGGCAGATTATTAACTGCTTTCTGAAGCAAAGCAGGCAAATGTTTGTTACCTGTCCTCAGCATCTTTCTCATATCAGAGGACCATTGAGAGTCAAACACATCACTGTGGGTCATGTGTTGAGTCAGAAAAGTTTTTTTAATCGCACAGTAGTAGTCCCTTCAGCGCATTGTGTTTGTCTGGTCATCTGTTCTAATTCCATCTTCCAGCACTTGGCCTCTAGCCTTGGATGCTATGGAGTTTTAAGTGTTCATCTGAATACTTCTTAAATGTCTTGAGAGTTCCTACCTCTAACGCCCTGTTATGCATTGAGTTCCAGATGCCCGCAACCTCTGGGCAGTCACACAGCACAGATACAGACCCTTCGGTCCAACCAATCCATGCCAACCATAATCCCAAACTATACTAGTTCCACCTGCCTGCTGTTGGCCCATTTCCCTCCAAACATTTTCTTATTGGTGAACTTATCCAAATGTCTTTTAAATGTAACTGCACTCGCTTCCACCACTTCCTTTGGAAGTTTATTCCACACAAGAACTTCACTGTGTGGAAAAAAATACCCTCATGTTTTTTAAATCTTCCTTCTCTCACCTTAAACCTATGCCGTTAATCTTGAAATCCCCGACCCTAGGGAAAAGATTCTGGCCATTCACCTTATCTATGCCCTTCATGGTATTATAAATCTCCATACGTTCACCCCTAAACCTCCCATGCTCCATTGAGAAAAGTCCCAGCCTATCAAGCTTGTCCTTATAACTCAAACCTTCCAAGTTCCTTGCCGCATCCCGATGAAAAGAAATTCCTCAAAGTTTTCCAGGGAAGGCGACAGCCTAGTGGTATAATTGCTGGATTATTAATTCTGAGACCCTGGAGTCCTGCGTATGAATCCTGCTGTGGCTGATGGTGGAATTTGAATTCATTAAAAATCTGGAAATAAGACCCTAACGATGACCATGAATCGATTGTCAGAAAAACCAATCTGATTCACTAATGTCCTTTAGAGAAGGAAACTGCCATCTTTACCTGGTCTGGCCTACATGTGACTCTAGATCTACAGTGATGTGGTTGATTCTTAACTGCCCTCTGGGCAAGCAGGGATGGGCAATAGATGCTAACTTAGCCAGTGATGCCCTCATTCTATGAATGCATTAAAAAAAATCCCTCCTGCTGCTTATCTTAAAAACATGCCCCGTGGTTATTGACCCCTCTCCTAAGGAGAGAGGTTTCTCACTATCTACCCTGTCTATGCCCCAAAGAACTTTGTAGACCTTAATCAGAACATTGCCTTTGGACTTCTCTGTTCGAGGGAAAACAACCCAGGACGACATATTTCCTTCCCTAAAGGAGGTGAGTGAATTTTAGTCATGATTGATGGTGATCGTCTAAGAAAAAAAAGGGGTAAGCCATTCAGGACTGAGGTGAGGAATAATTTTTCACTGAGTTGTGAACCCGTGGAATTCTCTCCCACAGGAAGTTGGACATGCCCTTGTGGCCAAAGGGATCAAGGGGTATGGAGAGAAAGCAGGAGTGTTACTGAGATTGCATGATCAGCCAAAATTAAAGTGTGGGCTGAAAGAGCCGAATTTGTCTACCCCTGTTTTATATGTTTCTATATCACAGTCTCCGTTGGCAAGAATAGCTTTCAACTCCAGATTTTATTCATTGAATAAATGAGTGGGATTTGAATCCATGTCCCCTGATGGTTAGCCCAGTTGAGGGGTGTCCCTGGACTATGAGCCTGTTGACATTTCCGCAATGCTACTTCAGCGGTCACCTCCACACTGTCCTGTGGCTATGCACAGCGCTGTAGAAGTGGATTCCGAGACCAGTAATGGCCTGTGTCTGTTCTCTGCAGGGTCCCAACATGGGAGCAGCCGAGGATGAGCTGATTGGGATTCCCTTCCCGGAGCACAGCAGCGAGCTGCTACATAGCCTCAACGAACAGAGGCGCAAGGGGCTGCTCTGCGACCTGACCATCGTGGCTCAGGGGCTGGAGTACCAGACTCACCGGGCCGTACTGGCTGCCTGCAGCCAGTACTTCAGGAAGTTGTTCACTGCCAGGCCCTTCCGAGGCCAGCGAGATGTTTGCGAGCTGGACTTTGTGCATCCCCGGGTGCTGGGCGCCCTCCTGGAGTTCGCCTACACGGCCACGCTGACCGTCAGCAGTTCAGACATGAGGGAGGTGCTGCAGGCGGCCCAACTGCTGGAGATCCAGTGTGTGACTGACGCCTGTGCCGACATCCTGCAGAGCAGCGGCGTCTCCGAGCCACCGCAGCCAAACCCTGACCCTCCAGCCGTCTACGCTGGAGCCAGTGTGTACCCAGAAGGCCCAGCCCAGGAGGAGGAAACCGCTCCGGCCGTGACTGACCTCCAGACTCTGGAGGTGCCCAAGGTCCGGCGCCGCAAGAGGCCCAAGAAGCTGCCCCGGCTCTTGCTGAACCACCGCAGCAGGAGCCTATACCGTATTGTCCAGCCACTGCAGACCTCCATGGATACGGACGGCGAACCAGACCAGAGGCAACCGAAAGCCTGCCGGGGAGAGCTGGAGCCCAGCGCTGGGACTGTCGGCCACCAGGGGGGCGAGGGGGACGGCAGTTTCCTCAGCCAGGAAGGCGGGGGACCGTCCTGCCACCAGCTGGTCTCCTCCTCCCCTCTCCCTCCTCTTGCCGGCGACGAAGATGGTGCTGAACTACCTGCCTCCACCTACCTGAGCCTGGTCAGCAATGGCCTCCTCGGTGACGGGACACAGTCCTTGCTCGACAGGGCTCCCGGGGCCCGCCGCAGGAAATCACAGATGCCCCAGGAGTGCCCCATCTGCCACAAGGTCATTCACGGAGCGGGCAAACTCCCACGGCACATCCGCACGCACACGGGTGAGAAGCCGTTTGCCTGCCAGGTCTGTGGCGTCCGCTTCACCAGGTAATGCCACTCTCTGCACAGCGGGGCATGGGGCAAGATAGGCAGAGCTGTTTACACACACCCAGTCACCCTTTTAACTAGCTAGCCTTGCCCTCAGTCATCCTCTCTCACTCACTCGCTTGCACTATCCCTCTCTCATTCACTCACATGTTCCTTCTCTTGTTCCCTCATTTACTCTTTTCCACCATTCTGTCTTCTTTCTCTCTC
This sequence comes from Stegostoma tigrinum, assembly GCF_030684315.1. Classification (NCBI taxonomy): domain Eukaryota; kingdom Metazoa; phylum Chordata; class Chondrichthyes; order Orectolobiformes; family Stegostomatidae; genus Stegostoma; species Stegostoma tigrinum. The sequence continues at coordinate 5,910,937 of NC_081400.1, forward strand.
TCTCTGTCTGTCTGTCTCTCTCTCTCCCCCCCCCACCACCCTTCCCGTCTTATCCACTTCATCCTCATGTTCCTCCCTGCCTCTGCAACAGCTTCATTCCCTCCCTGTTGCCAAGTCTCTTTACGTTTTCCAATCCCCCTCCCTTCCTGTATCTTTGTGTCTTCCTTTTTTCCCTGTACCATTCTTCCTAACCTTCTCCCTTCCCATCTTCGCATGTATTGTGCCTCCTTCTTTCTCTCTGTCTGTCTGTCTCCTTCTCTCTGTCTTTGTCTTTCTCCCAGCTGTCTCCCGATTCATCCTTTTTGGATTCTTCCCTGACCCCCGCTCCCCATCTCTTCCCTTCCTCATCTGCTTGCCTTCTTTCCTATATCTCCTACTGTCTTTTCAAGATGCTCTGAAGCTCCTACACTCTCTCCCATCCATATGTATTGTCTAGTCTGCCACGCCACACCCATCCTATCCATGCCTCAGCTCCCTCTAAGCTCATTTCTTTCCTCCCTCGCCAGCTATCTCATCTCATTTCACTTCTTTGCTTGTTTCCTCTTCCGTATGTCCCCACAAATCCTACCACTGCCCTTTTGTTGCCTCTTGGCCTGTCCCCTCAACTCTGATGGGGCGGCATGGTGTCTCAGTGGTTAGCACTACTGCTTCAGCGCCAGAGACGCAGGTTTGATTCCTGCGTCGGGCGACTGTCTGTGTGGAGTTTGCACATTCTCCCCGTGTCTGCATGAGTTTCCTCCAGGTGCTCCAGTTTCCTCCCACAGTGCAAGGATGTGCAGGTTAGGGTAGATTGGTTATGCTAAATCACCCATAGTGTCTAGGGATGGGGTAGAGGGTGGGTCTGAGATTCGATGGGCCAAATGGCCTGCTTCCACACTCTATGGATTCTACGATCCTACGATAATAGAACAGGAGTACGCCATTCAGCCCTTCAAGCCTGCTGTGCCCCTCAATATGATAATAGTTGATCATCTAACTCAGTACCATGATGCCACTGTATCTCCCATACCTTTTAAACTGAAACCACTACTGGGATATTTTCCCATTTAGCTTTCACAGTGTGATGCTCAGCATTTATTGCCCATCCCGAATTGCCTCCATGAATCCCTGTGATGCAGGTGACCCCTCCACCTAGTGTTATCATTGTCTTGTTTCACATCATGGCTTCAGTGGGCCCAAGCAATGAATCGTAGAATCCCTACAGTGCATAAAAAAAGGTTATTTGGCCATTGGGTCTGCACCGATCCTTCAAAGAGCTTCCCACGTGACCTCATCCCACGTCCTATCCCCATAACCCAATTCACAACTCTAAACACTGTGGGGCAATTTATCTAAGCTGACCTATGCAACTTTGGATAGTGGGAAAAATCTGGAGCGCCTGGAGGTATCCCACACAGACACGGGGGAATATCATGCAGTCTCCACACAACCTGATGCTGGAATCAAACCCAGGTCCCCAGTGCTGTGAGGCAGCAGTGCTAACCATTCAACCACTATGCTTCTCCACTGGTGGTTGGAAATTTGTACATGAGAGGCACCGCATTACTCCCTTGTGTTCCAGGAATGGCACAGGGATAGCTGGGGGTGGGGGGTTTGGGTTATAAGATTATGGTGACCCGTGTGGAACTCACATTGTTCTGAGCCCTGTCTTCCTTTCTTTCTCCTCGGGATCTTGTGCCTGCCTGGGCGTCCGCAGGAATGATAAGCTGAAGATTCACATGAGGAAGCACACAGGCGAGAGGCCGTACTCATGCAACTGCTGTGATGCCCGCTTCCTCCATAGCTATGACCTGAAGAACCATGCCCGACTCCACACTGGGGACAGACCCTTTGAGTGCAGCCAGTGCCGCAAGGCCTTCGTACGTATTGACCACCTCCAACGACACCTGAAGGGCCAGAACTGCCTGGAAATCCGCACCAGGAAACGCCGAGGTGAGAGCCAGGGACTACAGGAACACCCGGTCAACTTGGCAGTGGATGGCGCCTTTCCAGAAGAATATGGGATCGAGATAGAGACCCCAGGGATAGACTGCATCTTCCCAGAGGGATACAGGATCAAAAGGGAGAACCCTAGAAAAGATGGCACGTTCTCAGAAGAATATGGGATTGAGAAGGAATCCCCAGGAATTGATGGTGCATTCCCAGAGGGGTATGGGATCAAGAAGGAGCCTTCGGTGACTGACAGGAAGTTCCCAGAGGGATACGGGATCAAGAGGGAATCCCCAGGAATTGATGGCGCATTCCCAGAGGGATATGGGATCAAGAGGGAATCCCCAGGAATTGATGGTGCGTTCCCAGAGGGATACGGGATCAAGAAAGAGCCCTCAGTGTCCGACAGAAAATTCCCAGAGGGATACGGGATCAAGAGGGAATCCCCAGGAAATGATGGTTCATTCCCAGAGGGATGCGGGATCAAGAAGGAGTCCTCAGGGATCAGCAGGAAATTCCCAGAGGAATACGGGATCAAGAAGGAGCCCCTGGCAATAGATTATACCTTTCCAGAAGGATACAGGATGAGGGGGACACCTCTGGGACTAGACAACACATTCCCAGAGAGATACAGGATGACAGTGGAGCCCCCACAAACAGAAGGAGACAGTGACATGGATGACTCACAAGATTGGGGCCACAGCACAGCCAAATGGAATAGTCAGCCAGGGGAAGACGTCCTAGTGGATCCCTCATAATCTGACCAAGCACGGTTATGTTTTTTATAAATTGTTGCAGAACTCCCCTGCTCAAACCTTTGCATATTTTCTGCTTCAGAGGGACCGTGAAGCGGGTCTTTGGGAGGCAGGGATTTTTAAAAATATGCTTTAAGCATCTGCCTCTATGCACCTTTTTAATGTTTCTGGGATAAGTGGCAACTGTTGCGATGAAACACTTCTTGCGTGTGTGAGTGAATGTGTGTGTGCTTGTGTAAATGTGCAAGTATTGTACATGCATGCATTTGTGTCTGAGTGAATGTGTGTACTTATGTAAATGTGCGAGTGTGTGTGCACATGTATTGTGTCTAAGTGTGTGTGCATTTGTTTGTGTCTGAGTGAATGTGTGTGTATACATGTATAAATGTGCGAACGTTACGATAGGGAATAGCCTCTCTGATAATTAAACTGAAACACAGGCCCAATCTGTTATAACGGGATTAGGGGTTCTCCTCCTAATAATTACCCTGAAACACCCAGTGAAGCTTGTCTTTCCCCTCATAATCTATTAAAAGAGTGGTTAAATGAAAGAAAATCCCTGATCTCCACTTTACATGTGACAAAAAACAATTTATTTATTTAACTCAACAATGAACAAATTAACAAAATTACTAACAAACCGTCAATTCCCCTTTAGACTACTAACTACTCCCTAACTGGCCTAAATTCTACTGGAATGCTGTAAACAAAGACAAGTCTCACTAATATAAACCCAATTAAGAAGAAGCAATAAATTATAACTTAGTTTGTGTGAGCTTGGAGAGAGTATCTTCTGGAATCTTCTGTTATCTCCGGTCTCGTCACAAATGCCTTTCTTCCATTAATTCCGCTGTCAGGGATGTTTTATTTGTATAATTTCTTCAATGAGGACTTTGAGCTAAAATACTGTGGTACCTTTGTTTTAAAGTTTTTGAGAAGATTTGTATCCACAATCAGTGAAACTAATCTAATATACAAAATACTACGCAAGGACTGTGAAAAACATTACATAGACCAAACTGGAAGAAAACTGACAATAAGGATACACAAACACCAACTAGCCACTAAGAGACATGACTGGTTCTCACTAATCTCGATATACACGGACAAAGAAGGACATGAATTCGACTGGGATAACCCATCCATAATAGCACAAGCCAAACAGAGACACACCAGGGAATTCCTGGAGGCCTGGCATTCCAACCAGAACTCCACCAACAAACACATTGAACTAGACCCAATACACAAAGCATTGAAAAACAGAATCGAAAGTAATGCCAACCATCCCAGCAAACTGAGGGATATAAAGAACAAGCGGGACAGAACACCCAACGCTTCACCGGAGGTGCACTGACAATGATGCTACCTAGCAGGGTGACAAAACGTCTGCAACCAAACACCGGGCTCAGTAAGCAAGTCTATAACCTTGGTACCTTTGATTAATTCAATGGACTTTCTCTGAGAGCTGAATGGTACTAATGCTGGGAGGTGATGCTCTCTTTCACATGGTAGTTGGCTCTCCCTGATTTTCCAAATGTTCTTGTCTTGTAGACCCATAATAACATAATCAAATTCTTATAGTATGATTGGTTTCAGGTTGTCAACACCATCAGATTTAAGTTCACTTGCCTTTCAGTTTGCTTTTAAACTAGTTGGCCTCATTCGAACTCGTCACAACATCAAGACAAGACTGCTGTTTTGCTTGCCAACAGTAAGGCTTTTTTGATGCGTTTGTTTCGCTTTTTAAGACTTTCTGTACTGGCAGCTTCAGGCACTGCTCACAGACATATTTTTCTAAAAAAAAATTGAGAGTACAGTTAAACTGCACATCTCTTAAAGGAACTGCCCATTTTATCTTCTTACCTTCCACTTCACGATTACTTTACCCAACTTCAGAACACGAGTGTGTGTGTGTGTGTGTGTGTGTGGATATGTTTGTGTCTGAGTGAATGTGTGTACGTGTATAAATGTGCATGTGTGTGCACACGTGCGTGCATTTGTATGTGAGTGAATGTGTGTATACATGCATAAATATGAGAGTATGTGTGTATGTGCACGCATTTGTATGTGTTTGAGTGAATGTGTGCATGTATGTGTAAACGTGCGAGTATGAGATTGTGTATATCTCTACATATGAGTGTGTGTGTATGTATGTCTGGGATAATTTGGAGTTACTTGTTTTCTGAATGTTCTCACTTTGGTAGCGAGAAACAGTTTATCTCTGATGCAATGCCCAGTATACAGGCACAAGTGTCAGGCACATCCCTGGTGGAATGTAGCCCTGATGGGTACTGGTATCAGGCTCTCTGGGGGAGAGACACAGAAGCTGCCGAGTAGTTTTCTCCAGAGGGTTAGTATTGGCATGCTTTGGTGAAATTGTGACATGTGATGTTGGCAAGGAGCGTGAGCACATAAAGGCAGTAGGACTCTGTCCTCTGCTTTCCGTTCCTGGAGAGAGCCTCCCTTCTCCTTGGCCTTGCTGTCCTGCACTTGCACTTGGCTCTCAATGTCCCAGCATAGCGATCGTTTCCAAATCCCCAGAGTGGTGTTCGTTCAGCCTTTGTTCCTCGTCATACCTTCCCTGTTGAGTTCTCCTTCCCCACCCATCATCCCTCCTCTCTGGGGAAGCAAGCACAGCTCTTGCCAAGAACTCTGCTCCCAGTTAGGAGCCGCATGCAGAATCAGCTCACTAAACAAGAATAAAGTTCTGAATCGTTGGGAAAACAGTTGATTCCACTAGTTTAGCACCTATCCTCAGGGTGACAAGAGTGAAGGTAGATTTGAAATATTAATATATTTTAAATTATGTATAAAACTATATTAAAAGGTATAAATGTTGCTGCCCTATGCGTGTGTGTGAATGTGAAACATTATCAGCAAATATAGTAACAACTTTATTTAATTACTGATCAGAAAATGAACCTTTTTTATACAATACATGAGGTTTTGAAATTTTGCATCTTTTCATATATACCTGTAATTGAGTTTGATTGTCTGTCTGCTGTAGACTGTTGCCTCTTTTTAATGCGCGCGCTCGCTCTCTCTCTCTCTCCCTCTCTCTCTCTCTCTTTCCTTCCCTGTCCACCTCCTTTCCCCGCTCCTGGAGGCATGCAGTTTGCTCAGTGTGCACTTTCCTGGTTCCAAATCAATGCAAGTGACGGATCGCGGATCCCAGTCGCTGCTTGCCCAGTGGTGAGCCAGGACTTTGGGACATTGGTCCACCCTCGTTTACCGGACACTGTGACATGATCCTAACAAAGGGGGGCTGTTGGTCAGGCCATGAACCCCTCGGCCCAACAAAAAAAAATGCCTAAAAGCACTTTTTGTTTTCTTATGGAGTGGGTAACTTGGCTGGCTCAGTAATGTACCCAGTATCTAACCCCGTGCAGCCCCTGTAATGGGAGTGTTTGATGGGGGGACAGTGTAGAGGGAGCTTTACTCTCTATCTAACCCCGTGCTGTCCCTGTCCTGGGAGTGTTTGATGGGGTGTCAGTGCAGAGGGAGCTTTACTCTGTCCCAAACCCTCGTGCCCTGCTTCTACCTTGCTTTCTGACCATGGATCGAGAATTCCATCCTTGTCAAGGAGTGTGGTGATCCATTTTAAATCACTGGGGCTCTGGTGCGGAATCCATGCCGGGGGTGGGGGGAGCGGGGAGCGGTTGCGGGGAGGTTGGGTCTCCCACACTATCCTAGAGAAGCTGCAAACAAGGCAGTTGTGGGTGATGGGCCAGAAGGGCATGGTGGGGGCAGACTTGAGTACTGAGCCTGAGTGAAGCCCTGGACGATCACCCTCTCTCCTCCGATACTGCCGCATCGGAAATGGATTGTATGTGTGTGTGGTGGTGGGCTAGCAATTGTAGCCAAATGCTGGAATTCTGACAGAGGTACCTCACACAGAGGGTAGCAGGCTGATGCCCTTGACGTTGTTGGACTTATCATTGGAGCGTGGCTCCAACTCTTGCACTTGCTGCACTGTCAGTCTTTCTGTTCGGTGTTTAGACTGTAGCCTAGTTGCACTTTAACTTCTGATAGCTGTCTCCCCCCCACCCCCCGCCCTCACCAGCGTGTTTTGCTTAATTTTACCTCTCCAGCCTGTGGACCTGATTTTTGGAGGGGGTTCCTACGTGCACCTTATTGAGTTTTTGTTTGTTTGTTTGGTGTGTAACCCGGGTTTCTATCCAGTGACCCGGCTTTGCAGACTGTACTACACCAGGGGCCAGATCCCCATTGTCTGGTGACACTGGACATTCCTCTGAAGTTTTTAACCTTCCAAGAGAGATTTAATTTGATGTCAAGTGTTTTTATTAGGTTTTCGAAATGATATTTTGGAGTTTTTAAACCTTAAGAATGCACTTGTTATCATGCAAGATGATTTTAATTTTTTTTTTGTTGTGCGCGTGCATTCCCTTGCTGCCTGTAAATACTGTCTTTTTATAAAAAATGGAAAAGAATGTGCCTTAATTATGGTAGCTTGTTTCTCACTGATGGGTAGTGGAAATAAATTTTGATTTATTGACCACACAGTCGCTTTTCACGAGTGTCTCTCAGTTTGTCAGTTCCATTTAGTCACTCCCCACGGGTTTACCACTCGCTCGCGTTTCATCCCCTCAGCAAAATCCTGCCTGTGACAGCTTCACCTCTCTGAGGAAGTGTCAGAGATACAAGTAGGATGTGCTCAAGGAGCACATGGCATCCCCATCAACCATATGTTGATGTTTGGCAATCTGCATGTCCTCCTCGAGCTGCCGGCAAGCATCCAGGAATGAGCCGGGAAAGCTGTTGTAGAAGGAGCTGTGACCTTATTATGGGCCATGAAAGGGTGGCAAAGGATAAAGTCTGACTCCTATGCCCCCTCCGAGAAAGGGAAGTGTGTGCAGTGGTCACTATTCAATTCAAAACGTTAATTTTTTTTCCTTTTGGGCATTAACAGAAGTGGAAACACTCTTCTCCCACAATGTAAATTGTTGTTCCCCTCTGAGATTTGACATTCTTGCAGTTTCATCCTGATTGCACTCCACTTTGTTTTTCACTCTCTCTCGCAGCAAGATTCAAGTTCTGAACCAGCCAATGAAGATCAAACATTATTTTACTCAAATGGGTGCATTTACAGTGGTGTGGTCTGACATTGCTGCCATCCTATTCCCCCCCCCACCGCCCCAAGCAGTCTTTCATCAACTCTTCTACCTTATCCCACCAGATTGTACAGAATGAATGGGTGGTGGGTTGCAGTTGCTCCTGTCGACCTGTGTTTGCATCTCCTTCAACCCTCAGTGGTACCTGCTGCATAAATGATGTAAACATGACTCTGACACCCCCCCCCCCCCAACCATTCCCTGTCCCGTAGACTCCCCCACTATCCAAGTTCAGGCAGCACCGGTTTCCAGTCCTCATCCATGTGCGTTTAAGTGCGCGGAGTTTGCGCCTGAGAGGAGACAGCGGTAGAGGTGGCGCTCGGCGTGTCCACGCGCACGTCCCTCAGGGACCCTTCCTCGCTGCCGGCCGAGCCACTGCCAGAGGCTGCATCCCGCCGTCGTCGCCGGTGCCTCTTCCTCTCGGCCTTCTCCAGGTCGGCGACGGTGACCATGTCCCGGCTGCTCCTCTTGGCGATGAACTCGCTGGGCTCATAGGGCTCCTCCAGGCTAGTCTCCTCCTCTGGCGACTTCTCCTGGTACGCGAAATCCAGCTCGCTCTCACTGCTCGGGAGAGGAGGACGGAATGAGAAAGGCAGGAAGGGAGAGGAGAAGTAAAGTTGAGAAGTGAACCATTTCCTTAAGAGAAGTGCATCAGGGTTTCTGAGCCCCATTCAGCACCCCCTCCTGGAGCCTGTTACACAGGAACAGAATGGCCATTTGGCCCCCTTTCCAAGACTGTTATACAGCAACAGGTGGAGGCCACTCAGCCCCCTCCTTGAGCCCATTATACAGGAATAGGAGGATCCCATTCAGCACCTTCCTTGAGCCCATTATACAGGAATAGGAGGATCCCATTCAGCACCTTCCTTGAGCCCATTATACAGGAATAGGAGGATCCCATTCAGCTCCCTCCTTGAGTGTGTTATACAGGAATTGGAGGAGGCCCATTCAGCTCCCCCTCCCTGAGCCTATTACACAAGAACAGTCGGCCGTTCAGCCCAGTCTCCAAGATTATTACACAGCAACGGGAGGAAGCCATTCAGAGATCCCCTCCCTGAGCTTGCGTTACAGGAATAGGAGACCATTCGAACCCCTCCTCATGCCTGTTACACAGGAATGGGAGGAGGCCCATTCAGCCACCTTGTTGAGCCTGTTGGACAGGAACTCAATCTCTTTGATCTTTTTCCCTCCACTCACGCAGGTGACTCCCATCTATCTGTTGTTTTCTTATTCTTTAAATTGCCTAACCCAATAAAAACCTGTCTGTCTCAGTTTTGGTGTTTCTAGTTGATTTCAACCCTCAGCAGCCAGCTTTTTTTGTTTGGTGGGGAGAGTCTCCCAGTCTTACACTGCACCTTCCAGCTCCACTCTCAAATGGCATGGCCTGAACTTGAATGTTCTGACTCACCCTCTGATAATCCACCATATGTTTAAAGGCAGTACAAGGGCTGCAAATGGGTTCTGTTCTGGAACGCAAACGCAAGTCGGGTCTTTACAATTACAACCATGAATGGGATCACATTGACAAGTTGGCCATTTGCAAATCAGGGACAACCCTGCATTAGTTTTCCAAAATACTTGCCGTAGCTGCACTGCAATCTTTAATGATTAATGTACTAGGACACCCAGGTCTGTCTGTACTTCGGAGCTCTACATTCTCTTATCGTTTCAATAATACACTTAGTTTATATTCAACTTGCCAAAATGAGCACTTTCACATGTTCTCATATTATAGCTCATCGTCCTGCTCACCCGACCTGTGCCTTTCACAGAGGCACAAAGCATGGAAACAGACCCTTCAGCCCAGCCAGTCCATGCTACCATAATCCCAAACTAAACTAGTCCCACCTTGCCCGTGCTTCGCCCACATCATTCCAAACATTTCTTGTTTTTATACTTATCCAAATGTCTTTTAAACATTGTAACTGTGCTCACACCCACCACGTCCTCTGGAAGTTCATTCCACACACAAACTACTCTCTGAGTAAACAAAAAAATGCCCCTTTTGTCGTCTTTAAATCTTTTTCCTCTCACATTAAAAATATGCCCCTTGCCTTGAAATACCCCACTCTAGGGAAAGATACTCATCACTCACTTTATCTATACCTGTCATGATTTTATGAACCTATGAGGTCACCCCACAGCCTCCTCTCCAGTGTAAAAAGTCCGAGCCTATCCAGACTCTCCTCCTAACTCAAGTCCTCCATTCCTGGCAACATCCTGCTTAATCTCTTCTGAACCCTCTTCAGTTTAATAATGTCCTTCCTATAACAGGATAATCAGAGCTGGTCACTGTACACCAGAAGGGGCCTCACCAATGTCCTGTACAACCGCAACATGATGTCCCAACTTCTAGGTGTGAGCAATGTAGGTAAGTGCGCTAAATGCCTTCTTAACCACCCTGTCTATATGTAATGGGTTTCTAGTGTCATTACCTTTTGTCACGGTGAAGCCCAGGGGCTGAGGACTCCATGCTGCTGGGCAGGTCTGGGAATTTCTGCCTGCTTGGCTTCCTTCGCTTCCTGACTGCCTCTCCTGGCATATCCCGGTGGAGGGTGGCCTTGAGAGCTGCCTCCTTCTCCCTTGTGATGCCCAGGTCCTCGTACAGGGCAGCCCTGATCCTCTGCTTTAACAGGGCACGCAGCTCCTTCCGTTCCCGCTTGGCCTTGTCCTGTCGTGTCTTCATGCTCTCCATGGCACTAAGCCACAGCTGCACTTTGCCAGAGTCACTGGAGTCCCTGAGGAGGGAGTGCGTGGGAGCGGGAAGGGGGGAAGGGTTTCAGAAATGTCACTGTCTGTGAGAGATAAAAAGCACAGCCTGAAGGTCAGTAACCTTCGCAGTCCTCCGGGACGGCTCTGCAACAGCGTGAGATCAATGCACAGCAAGATCCCAAAACCATCATTCTCCCCACCACACAAATTACCCCGCCCCCAACTTGGCCACTGCACCATACTGATGTTCCAACTACACCCCTTTCAAGGCCATGCTATCAAACTTTGACACCAGGTTGAACGAGGAGATATTCAGATGGGCGAACAAAAGGCAAGGAGGGTCAGACAGAGGAGGTGTGAGGCATGGTGGCTTAGTGGTCAGCGCTGCTGTCTCACAACATCAGGGACCCTGGTTTGAATCCAGCCTCAGGTAACTGAGTGGAGTTCACATGTTCTCCCCTCCTTGTGTCTGCATGGGTTTCCTCCCACAGTCCAAAGATGTACGTGTTGTGGTGGACTCACTGTGCTAAATTATCCCGTAGTGCCCAGGGATGTGCAGGTTTAGGGTGGATTGGCCGTGCTAAATTATCCCGTAGTGCCCAGGGATGTGCAGGTTAGGGTGGGTTGGCCGTGCTAAATTATCCCATAGTGCCCAGGGATGTGTGGGTTAGGGTGGATTGGCCTTGCTAAATTGTCCCGTATTGCCCAGGGATGTGCGGGTTAGGGTGGGATTGGCCATGCTAAATTGTCCCGTAGTGCCCAGGGATGTGTGGGTTAGGGTGAGATTGGCCATGCTAAATTGTCCCCTAGTGCCCAGGGATGTGCGCGTTAGGGTGGGATTGGCCATGCTAAATTGTCCCATAGTGCCCAGGGATGTGCGGGTTAGGATGGATTGGCCGTGCTAAATTATCCTGCAGTGCCCAGGGATGTGCGGGTTGGGGTGGGATTGCCATGCTAAATTGTCCCGTAGTGCCCAGGGATGTGCGGGTTAGGGTGGATTGGCCGTGCTAAATTGTCCCGTAGTGCCCAGGGATGTGCGGGTTGGGGTGGGATTGGCCATGCTAAATTGTCCCGTAGTGCCCAGGGATGTGCGGGTTTGGGTGGATTGGCCGTGCTAAATTGTCCCGTAGTGCCCGGGGTGTGCGGGTTAGGGTGGATCGGCCGTGCTAAATTGTCCCGTAGTGCCCAGGGATGTGCGGGTTAGGGTGGATCGGCCGTGCTAAATTGTCCCGTAGTGCCCAGGGATGTGCGGGTTAGGGTGGGTTGGCCGTGCTAAATTGTCCCGTAGTGCCCAGGGATGTGCGGGTTAGGGTGGGTTGGCCGTGCTAAATTGTCCCGTAGTGCCCAGGGATGTGCGGGTTAGGGTGGATTGGCCGTGCTAAATTGTCCCGTAGTGCCCAGGGATGTGCGGGTTAGGGTGGATTGGCCGTGCTAAATTGTCCCGTAGTGCCCAGGGATGTGCGGGTTAGGGTGGATTGGCCGTGCTAAATTGTCCCGTAGTGCCCAGTGATGTGCAGGTTAGGGTGGGTTGGCCGTGAGAAATGCAGGATTACAGGGATAGGGAAGAGTGTGGAATACTCTTTGGAGGGTTGGAGTGGACTCAGCGGGCTGAATGGCCTGCTTCCACCCTTTACGGATTCTATGATATGTTGTTAAAAACGAGGTTGTTTGGCAAGCACAGAGTTTTGGGATGACCAATCACAGGCAGTGTGTAACTCTGGCTAGATGAGGCCCACACCTGAACTGGACTTGCCACAGCAATACCGTGACTACAAGAGCACATCAGAAATTGCAGTGAGTAACTCACCTCCAGGCTTCCCACAGCCTGACCCCCGTAGACAAGGCACAAGGTCAGGAGTGTGAGGAATACTCCCCACTTGCCTTGGATGGGGTTACCTCCAATAATACTTGAGAAGCTCAATAAACAACCTGCTGAATTGGTACCCCACCCCGTGCTGTCTGCCACCGATGCTCAGTCGCAGCAGTGTGTACCATCTCCAAGACACACTGCAGCAACTCCCCAAGGCTCCTTAGAGATGACCTTCCAAATCTGTGACCTCTATCCCCTAGAAGGACATGGGCAGCTGATATATGGAATCACCAGCCCCTGCAAGTTCTCCTCTGAGCCCTTCACACACCGTCCTAACTTGGAAATATTTCGGCTGTACCTTTAGTGTTGCTAGGTCCAGTGTGCTTTTGAGACATCAGATGGCATCTTGAGATGTGATATTCTGCATAGAAGCCTCACATTTGGTGTATGCACCACTTTGCTTGTCATTGCTGCGTTGGTGTAATCAGTGAGCACAGAACCACAGACTCTGTCTGTGCAAGGCCGCGCTCTTACATTAGTGCAAGTATTGGGTGTTGCTTACAAATTTAAAGACATCAGACTCAATAGAACCCAATCTTCATGATAAAGCACAGCAGAGTCTGAAGCCTGGTAATTTCTCCCTAATGACACCGTGGGTGTTCGTGCACCTCAGGGGACTACAAGATGGCCCACAGAAAGGGCGTTTAGGGACTGATAACAAATACTGGCCCAATCAGTGACACCCGCAAATGTAAAGAAAAACACTTCGGTGAAGAGTAGCAGTTGCGTACTTACACCTCCTCATCAATGTCTCCCTGGTATGCCAGTGGTCCCATACAGATGGAGCAGATATTGTTCATGTGTTGGTAGCAGTCAGTGCAGTAAAAGCCTAATATAGAGGGAACAGAAAAGCAGACTGTCTCCTGAGGGTCAGAGGAACTTGGACAGGATGGCTGGGTGTGTTTGTGTCTATGTCCTCAATTGTCTCATACAATAGACCAAACATGAATTGGCCATTTGGCTCTCTCACACCTCCCCTTGCTCTCTCCCTCGGGAACCTAGTGGAGGTCTCCGGTAGCACACAGAGTAGTGCCCCTGAGGCTCCCAGGTCAATTTGCGATCTAGGACTCGACAGCTTTGCTCACAAAACAACCCAACAGGTCAAGTAGCACACCAACCCTTCCAACACATGCCAACAGCAGGCGGTAAGAGCAGGGGGGAGAGTTGTGGTTGGACCATATTATATCAAGGTTGGCATTGTGGCTCAGTGCTCAGTGCTGCTGCCTCTCAGCACCAGGGACGTGGGTTCATTTCCATACTCATGCAACTGTCTGTGTGGAGTTTGCATGCTCTCCCTCTCTCTGTGTGGCTTTATTGGGTGTGCTGGTTTCCTCCCACAGTTCAAAGATGTACAGGTTAGATTGGATTGGCCGTGCTAAATTGTCCCGTAGTGCCCAGGGATGTGCAGGTTAGGGTGGGTTGGCCGTGCTAAATTGTCCCCTAAGACTCATGGATGTGCAGGTTAGGGTGGATTGGCCGTGCTAAATTGTCCCGTAGTGCCCAGGGATGTGCGGGTTAGGGTGGATTGGCCGTGCTAAATTGTCCCATAGTGCCCAGGGATGTGCGGGTTAGGGTGGATTGGCCGTGCTAAATTGTCCCATAGTGCCCAGGGATGTGCGGGTTAGGGTGGATTGGCCGTGCTACATTGTCCCCTAAGACTCATGGATGTGCAGGTTAGGGTGGATTGGCCGTGCTAAATTGTCCCATAGTGCCCAGGGATGTGCGGGGTAGGGTGGGTTGGCCATGCTAAATTGTCCCGTAGTGCCCAGGGATGTGCGGGTTAGGGTGGATTGGCCGTGCTACATTGTCCCCTAAGACTCATGGATGTGCAGGTTAGGGTGGATTCAGTGGGCTGAATGGCCTGTTTCCACACTGCAGGGAATCTGAGAGTCTACAATTAAGCTGCTTGGCAGGTCCCCAAGCTGTGTCAACTTACCGCAGGAAGAGCCAGCCATTACGGCAGCACAAGAAAAACCCATGCTCTGTCTGAAACAGTTAAATTCTGAGGGCTTCACAATTGGAGAGGAAATCTGAGGCCCTTTCAGCATGCCCGCCCCACCGCCACCAAGCTTTATTTTGGCGGATAGGTGTAATGGAGGAGAGGGTGAATCAGGCAATGGAGTTAGAGAATCATACATCAAGAAAATAGACCCTTTGGCCCAACCAGTCCTTGCTGACTATGTTCCCAAACTAAACCAGTCCCACCTGCCTGCTCCCGGCCCATATCCCTCCAAACCTTTCCTATTCACTTACTTATCCAAATGTCTTTTAAATGTCATTAACTGTACCCACACCCACCACTTCTTCTGGAAGTCCATTCTACACACGAACCACCCACTTTATAAAAAAGGTTGCTCTTGTATCCTTTATTAAATCTTTGTCCTCTCACCTTAAAATTATGCGCCTTAGTTTTGAAGTCCCCCACCCTAGGGAAAAAGCCCTTGTCATTCACTGTAACTATGCCCCTCATGACATTAAAAACTCAATGAGGTCAACCCTCAACCTCCTACGCTTCTAAAAAGGTCCCAGCCTATCAAGTCTGTTTTTATAACTCAAGCCCTCCGTTCCAAGCAACATCCTGGCTAATCTCTTCTGAACCCTGTCTGGTTTAATAATACCCTTCCTGTAACAGGGCGACCAGAAATGGACACAGCGCTCCAGAAGAGGTCTCACCAACATCCTGTACAACCTCAACATGACATCCTCACCTCCTACACTCAAAAGTCTGCATGATGAAGGCACCTCCTTAACCCCATTGTCTACCTGTGACGCAAACTTCAAGGAATTATGTTTCTGTACCCCATTGCCATCTAACCTGAAATATTAACTCAGATTTTCCTCCACAGATGCTCACAGAACTGCTGAGCTTTTCCAGCAATTTCTGTTTTTGCCCCTAGTTCTCTCTGTTCTCCAACACTAGTCAGGGTCCTACCATTGATTGTATAAGTCCTGCCCTTGTTTGTTTCACTAATATGCAACACCTCGCATTTATTCAAATTAAACTCTGCCTGCCACTCCTCAGCCCATTGACCCAATCGATCAAGATCTCTTTGTAATCTTAGATAGCCTTCTTCACAGTCTACTATACTGCAAATTTTGGTGCCATCCACAAATGTGCTAAAAATGCCTTCTGTTTTCACATTCAAATCATTTCTATAAATGACAAACAAAAGTGAGCCACAAAAAGTGGCTTGCAGGCACAGCAAGTAATGAAGAAGGCAAATGGAATATTGCTAGAGAGATGGAGTTTACAAACAGGAAGGCTCTGTTGCAACTGTATAGGGTGCTGATGAGGCCATACCTGGAGTACTGTGTATAGTTTTGGTCTCCTTACTTGAGAAAGGATGGACTGGCACTGGAGTGGGTGCAGAGGAGATTCACTTGGTTGAATCCTGGAGTTGAGAGGGTTGGCTTACGAGGAGAGACTGATTGGACTGAGACTATACTCATTAGACTTTAGATGAATGAGGGTGGATCTTACAGAAACATGTAAAATTACAAAGGAAATAGATAAGATAGAAGCTGGGAGGTTATTTTCACCGGTGGGTGAGACTAGAACTAGGGATTACAGCCTAAACACAAGTAGATTTGTCAATTCAAAGGGTTGCGAATCTATAGAATTCCCTGCCCAGTGACACCACCTGGTTGAATGTTTTTAAGGCAAGGATTTTTGAACAGCAAAGGAATTAAGGGTTATGGTGAGCGGGCACATAGGTGGAGCTGAGTCCAAGAGAAAGATCAGCCATGATTGTATTGAATGATGGAGCTGGCTTGAAGGGGCCAGATGGGTTACTCCTGCTCCTGGTTTTTATGTTCTTATGGGCCCAGCAGCGATCCTTGTGGCCCACTGCTGGTCACAGGCCACCAATCTGAAAAACAAACCCCCACCCACCCTCTGTCTTCTACTGTCAGGCCAGATGGGAAAGTTTGAAACGGAGGACAGATACATATTTCCTGGGATTAAGGGGAACCACGTTGGGGTTACCATGCAGATCAGCCATGAGATGCTTGAACATTTCAGAAGGGTTGAGTGGCCTCCTGTTCTAACCCTCTTACCCACCCCCCCAAACCATGTCCATTGTCCACAGAAACTCAACCGATAAATGCATCCCTACCTTTGCAGCTGGGAGTGATGCAGGGTACAAAGTTCTCGTAGTCCTCATCTTCGGCAATGCGACCACAGGCCATGCAATATTTCTGAGATACTCCAGCAAATGCAGCGATCCAAGCAAAGACCTTGTACCTGGGAAATTCATGCACAGGACTGGAGGTCACAAGCCAGTCTATCTGACAGAATGAACTGTAGACACTCTATGACTCAACACCATCAGATGAGCAGAATAGATGCAGTTTAAGACAGGGATGTGTGAACATAGAACAGTACAGGCCCTTTGGCCCATGATGTTGTGCCGAACTTTTACCCTATTTGAGTGGCACGGTGGCTCAGTGGTTAGCACTGCAGCCTCACAGCGCCAGGGACCTGGGTTCAATTCCCGCCTCGGGCTCTGTCTGTGTGGAGTTTGCACATTCTCCCTGTGTCTGTGTGGGTTTTCTCCAGGTGCTCTGGTTTCCTTCCACAGTCCAAAGATGTGCGGGTTAGGTGGATTGGCCATGCTAAATTGCCCGTAGTGTTCAGGGGTGTGTGGGTTATTTTTGGATGAATCTGGGTGGGATGCTTCAACGGGCAGTGTGGAATTGTTGGGCCAAAGGGCCTGTTTCCACACTGGAGGGAATCTATTCTACCCTACCTTATACTATCATCCATATGCCTATCTAATAGCTGCTTAAATTCCCCTCACTACCCTCTCCGGTAATGCACTCCACATCCCGACCACTCTCTGAATAAAGAACCTATCTCTGACGTCTCCCCTATATCTACCTCCACTCACTTTAAAACTAAGCCCCCTTGTAATAGCTACCCCCACCCTAGGAGAAAGTCTCTGGCTGTCCACTCTACCACTGATTATTTTGTACACCTCTATCAAGTCACCTCTCATCCTTGGTTGTTCTAAAGAGAAAAGCCCTAGCCCTCTCAGCCTTTCCTCGTAAGACCTTCCGTCCATTCCAGGCAACATCCTGCTAAATCTCCGCACCTTTTCCAATTCTTCCGCATCTTTCCTGATGTGAACTGATGCATTTCGGCAGAAAGGAGGTAAGGGAAGTTGTGAAGTCATGTTGAGGTTATACAGGAAATTGGTGAAGCCTCTCCTGGAATACTGTTTCCAGTTCTGGTCACCCAGTCATAGGAAGGATAGTATTAAGTTAGGAGAGCATTCAGAAGAGATTTACCAGGATGTTGCCAGGTACAGAAGGTTTGAGTTATAAAGAAAGACTGGGACTCTTTTCCTTGGAGCATAGGAGGTTGAGGGGTGACCTTATCGAAGTTTATAAAATCATGAGGGGTATAGATTAATGGTAGGTGTCTCTTCCATAGGACAGGAAATTTCAAAACTAGGGGGCACATTTTTAAGGTGAGAGGAGAGAGATTTAAAAAAAGACGTGGGGAGTGGATTTTTTACACACAGGATGGTTTGCGGGTGCACTGAACTTCCTGAGTAAGTGGTGGATGTGGGTACAATTAAAACGTTTAAAAGATTTTTGGATAAGGACATGAATTGGAAAGGTTTGGAGGAATACAGGCCAGGAGCAAGCAGGCTGGACGAGTTTAGTTAGGGATAATGGGAACTGCAGATGCTGGAGAATCCAAGATAATAAAACGTGAGGCTGGATGAACACAGCAGGCCCAGCAGCATCTCAGGAGCACAAAAGCTGACGTTTCGGGCCTAGACCCTTCATCAGAGAGGGGGATGGGGTGAGGGTTCTGGAATAAATAGGGAGAGAGGGGGAGGCAGACCGAAGATGGAGAGAAAAGAAGATAGGTGGAGAGGAGAGTATAGGTGGGGAGGTAGGGAGGGGATAGGTCAGTCCAGGGGAGACGGACAGGTCAAGGAGGTGGGATGAGGTTAGTAGGTAGGAGATGGAGGTGCGGCTTGGGGTGGGAGGAAGGGATGGGTGAGGGGAAGAACAGGTTAGGGAGGCAGAGACAGGCTGGGCTGGTTTTGGGATGCAGTGGGTGGAGGGGAAGAGCTGGGCTGGTTGTGTGGTGCAGTGGGGGGAGGGGACGAACTGGGCTGGTTTAGGGATGCGGTGGGGGAAGGGGAGATTTTGAAGCTTGTGAAGTCCACATTGATACCATTAGGCTGCAGGGTTCCCAAGCGGAATATGAGCTGCTGTTCCTGCAACCTTCGGGTGGCATCATTGTGGCAGTGCAGGAGGCCCATGATGGACATGTCATCTAAAGAATGGGAGGGGGAGTGGAAATGGTTGGCGACTGGGAGGTGCAGTTGTTTATTGCGAACCGAGCGGAGGTGTTCTGCAAAGCGGTCCCCAAGCCTCCGCTTGGTTTCCCCAATGTAGAGGAAGCCACACCGGGTACAGTGGATGCAGTTAGGGAGTATGGTCAGAATGGACTGGTTGGATCATAGGGTCTGTTTCCACGCTGTGTAAAACAGTTGTGAAGAATGAACAGTGGTGCAGGGAGGATTCAGTGAATCTTTTTGTTTAAGTAATATTGCAACTGCCTTTCTTTTAATAATCTCTTCTCTCAGCCTGTTCAGAGACACAGCTCTGGAGCAAGTGGGACTTGAACCTGCGCCTCTTGGGGGGTAGGAATAGGGACACTACCAGTGTGCTACAATAGGGCCCTTCAAGTGCATTGATATTTTAAGAGTGAGAGAACGCGGTAAACCAGGCGACTACATAAACTGACTGTGCAAGATGTTATGATGCACACTACCTTAAACCCTCCATAACCCTGACTTTCTCTTCAAAACTAACTTCTTTGGATGCCACTCTGTAAATTTTTAAAAAATTATCCTGGGATGCAATGGGCTAGCGTTAATTATCCAATGCTAATTGCTTCCGGATCTTGAACCACTGCAATACTGTCGCTTTGCTTTGGAAACATCTTAGCTGTTGATAAAGCCGAGTGGTTTCTGAGGGCCATTTCAGCAGGCAGTTAATTGGTTTGATTTTTCTTTGCCGCTTGTACCTAGGCACAGTGAAAAGATTTATTTTGCAAGCAGGACGGGCAGGTCATAGCAAACAAGGACCCACAGATCGTAGAGATAGTAGGAACTCCCGATGCTGGAGTCAGGGATAACACAGTGCGGAGCTGGAGGAACACAGCAGGCCAGATTGTGTCAGAGGAAGCGGGAAAGCTGACGTTCCGGGTCGGTAGATGCACCTGTACTTGTCGGAATTTGGAAGATTGAGGGGGGGATCTCACAGAAACATAAAATCCTGATGGGGCTGCACAGGCTAGATGTGGGAAGAATGTTCCTGATGTCGGGGAAGTCCAACACTAGGGGGGGTCACAGTCTAAGAATGAAGGGGTAAGCCATTCAGGATTGAGAAGAGGAAGAATTTCTTCACTCGAAGAGCTGTGAACCTGTGGGATTCTCTCCCACAGGTAGTCATTGGGGCCAGTTTGTTAGATATAACGAAGAGGGAGCTCGATGTAACCCTTGCGGCTAAAGATATCAAGGGGTATGGAGAGAAAGCAGGAGTGGGATACTGAGGTTGCATGATCAGCTGTGATCGGGGTGAATGGTAACACAGGCTAGAAGGGCCAAATGGCCTACTTCTGCACCTGTTTACTATCTTGATAGAATTTTACCACCCACTGCTCCATCGTGGTATTTATATCCCATACCAGCTTGCCCCAGCCCCCTCTGCATCTCACACATCACTCCGCATCAACGTCTTCATCTCAGAACAAAGCACACAGTTTCATTTCTCATATCGAATCAGGTTGAAATTGCATCAATTCTCAGGTAACAATCAGAGTGACTATAAACCTCTCACCTCTCCTGAATTGTCAAGAACTTTGCCTCAATTTTACTTTTGGAAAAAATTAGTATGTGTGGCTTCTCTCATTGATGTAGGTGCCGTGGTCGGGCAACCCATAAAACTTGCTGATTTTTTTTGTGTGTAGAGGAGCAGTGACAATAAATTTCTGTTCCGTTCTATTGTATTTGGTTCTCTCTGATGTTTTAAGAAGGATATGGTGGTACAATCATAAAACATTCCAGGAGAAAGCGCCAGACCTCAGAGGTTAGAAGGATCAGAAGGGGCAGAAGAAAATGGGACGCACCTCCAAAATCGAAATGTGAGGGGTGGGATCTTGTCGAGGTATCCAAATTTTGGAGTCTGGGAGGGAAAATGGGATAATCACTCCTGCGGGGAGAGGAGGGGAGAGAATGGGGGTCTCGCTCCCACGGGGAGTGGGAGAGGGAAATGGGGGACTCGTTCCCGCGGGGCGTTAGGGGGCGTGGGCAGAGAGTGGGGGACTCGCTCCTGCAGGGAGTAAGGGGGGGAAGAGAATTGGGGGCTCACACCCACGGTGAGTTGTGGGGGTGGAGGATGGGGCACGTGCTCTCGCAGAGAGTGATGGGGTGGGGGGTGGATAATAGAGTTGATGGTAAAGTGGTGGCAGTGGGGGAGAAGAAGAAATGGCCTGGGGTGTGCTGATGTCGGGTAGATGCACCCGTACTGAAGAGAGGGGCTGAATGTCCTGAGTCTGAGGACAATCCGAACGGGGTGAATCTTACCTTGCT
Organism: Stegostoma tigrinum; assembly: GCF_030684315.1. Lineage (NCBI taxonomy): Eukaryota > Metazoa > Chordata > Chondrichthyes > Orectolobiformes > Stegostomatidae > Stegostoma > Stegostoma tigrinum. The sequence goes on from NC_081400.1 coordinate 5,931,953, forward strand.
GCCAGGACGAGGAGGAAGCTAGTGTGCCCTGCGTCGGTGGAATTTTTCTGGACTGCCTGGAAGAGAGCCTTCAGCAGGGATGTGCGTTTGGAGGTGATCTGGTTATAAAGGTAGCAGATCCGTTCCTGACAACAGCAAAGACACAACAGGGTCAAGTGTGAGGAAAATCAGTCACCCAGCTTCCTGTCGGAGGGTCAGCGCTGAGGGAGCGGGCACTGTCGGAGGGTCAGCGCTGAGGGAGCGGGCACTGTCGGAGGGTCAGCGCTGAGGGAGCGGGCGCTGTCGGAGGGTCAGCGCTGAGGGAACGGGCGCTGTCGGAGGGTCAGCGCTGAGGGAGCGGGCGCTGTCGGAGGGTCAGCGCTGAGGGAGCGGGCGCTGTCGGAGGGTCAGTGCTGAGGGAGCGGGCGCTGTCGGAGGGTCAGGGCTGAGGGAGCGGGCGCTGTCGGAGGGTCAGCGCTGAGGGAGTGGGCGCTGTCGGAGGGTCAGTGCTGAGGGAGCGGGCGCTGTCGGAGGGTCAGGGCTGAGGGAGCGGGCGCTGTCAGAGGGTCAGCGCTGAGGGAGCGGGCACTGTCGGAGGGTCAGCGCTGAGGGAGTGGGCACTGTCGGAGGGCCAGTGCTGAGGGAGCGGGCGCTGTCGGAGGGTCAGCGCTGAGGGAGCGGGCACTGTCAGAGGGTCAGTGCTGAGGGAGTGGGCACTGTCGGAGGGTCAGTGCTGAGGGAGGGGGCACTGTCGGAGGGTCAGCGCTGAGGGAGCGGGCACTGTCAGAGGGACAGGGCTGAGGGAGTGGGCACTGTCAGAGGGTCAGGGCTGAGGGAGTGAGCACTGTCAGAGGGTCAGTGCTGAGGGAGCGGGCACTGTCAGAGGGTCAGGGCTGAGGGAGTGGGCACTGTCAGAGGGTCAGGGCTGAGGGAGTGGGCACTGTCGGAGGGTCAGTGCTGAGGGAGCGGGCACTGTCAGAGGGTCAGGGCTGAGGAAGCGGGCACTGTCAGAGGGTCAGCGCTGAGGGATCGGGCACTGTCGGAGCGTCAGCGCTGAGGGAACGGGCACTGTCGGAGGGTCAGCGCTGAGGGAGCGGGCACTGTCGGAGGGTCAGCGCTGAGGGAGCGGGCACTGTCGGAGGGTCAGCGCTGAGGGAGTGGGCACTGTCGGAGGGTCAGCGCTGAGGGAGTGGGCGCTGTCGGAGGGCCAGCGCTGAGGGAGCGGGCGCTGTCGGAGGGTCAGCGCTGAGGGAGCGGGCACTGTCGGAGGGTCAGTGCTGAGGGAGCGGGCACTGTCGGAGGGTCAGTGCTGAGGGAGCGGGCGCTGTCGGAGGGTCAGGGCTGAGGGAGCGGGCGCTGTCGGAGGGTCAGTGCTGAGGAAGCGGGCGCTGTCGGAGGGTCAGCGCTGAGGGAGGGGGCACTGTCGGAGGGTCAGTGCTGAGGGAGCGGGCGCTGTCGGAGGGTCAGCGCTGAGGGAGCGGGCGCTGTCGGAGGGTCAGGGCTGTGGGAGCGGGCGCTGTCGGAGGGTCAGCGCTGAGGGAGCGGGCGCTGTCGGAGGGTCAGTGCTGAGGGAGCGGGCGCTGTCGGAGGGTCAGGGCTGAGGGAGCGGGCGCTGTCAGAGGGTCAGCGCTGAGGGAGCGGGCACTGTCAGAGGGACAGGGCTGAGGGAGCGGGCACTGTCAGAGGAACAGGGCTGAGGGAATGGGCACTGTCGGAGGGTCAGTGCTGAGGGAGCGGGCACTGTCAGAGGGACAGGGCTGAGGGAGCGGGCACTGTCAGAGGGACAGGGCTGAGGGAGTGGGCACTGTCAGAGGGTCAGGGCTGAGGGAGTGAGCACTGTCGGAGGGTCAGTGCTGAGGGAGCGGGCACTGTCAGAGGGTCAGGGCTGAGGGAGTGGGCACTGTCAGAGGGTCAGGGCTGAGGGAGTGGGCACTGTCGGAGGGTCACTGCTGAGGGAGCGGGCACTGTCAGAGGTTCAGGGCTGAGGAAGCGGGCACTGTCAGAGGGTCAGGGCTGAGGGAGTGGGCACTGTCGGAGGGTCAGCGCTGAGGGAACGGGCACTGTCGGAGGGTCAGCGCTGAGGGAACGGGCACTGTCGGAGCGTCAGCGCTGAGGGAACGGGCACTGTCGGAGGGTCAGCGCTGAGGGAGCGGGCACTGTCGGAGGGTCAGTGCTGAGGGAGCGGGCACTGTCGGAGGGTCAGTGCTGAGGGAGTGGGCACTGTCGGAGGGCCAGTGCTGAGGGAGCGGGCGCTGTCGGAGGGTCAGCGCTGAGGGAGCGGGCACTGTCAGAGGGTCAGTGCTGAGGGAGTGGGCACTGTCGGAGGGTCAGTGCTGAGGGAGGGGGCACTGTCGGAGGGTCAGTGCTGAGGGAGCGGGCGCTGTCGGAGGGTCAGTGCTGAGGGAGTGGGCACTGTCAGAGGGCCAGGGCTGAGGGAGTGGGCACTGTCAGAGGGTCAGGGCTGAGGGAGTGGGCACTGTCGGAGGGACAGCGCTGAGGGAGCGGGCACTGTCGGAGGGTCAGTGCTGAGGAAGCGGGCACTGTCGGAGGGACAGCGCTGAGGAAGCGGGCACTGTCGGAGGGTCAGTGCTGAGGAAGCGGGCACTGTCGGAGGGTCAGGGCTGAGGGAGTGGTCACTGTCGGAGGGTCAGGGCTGAGGGAATGGGCACTGACGGAGGGTCAGCGCTGAGGAAGCGGGCACTGTCAGAGGGTCAGGGCTGAGGGAGCGGGCACTGTCGGAGGGTCAGTGCTGAGGGAGCGGGCACTGTCAGAGGGTCAGGGCTGAGGGAGTGGGCACTGTCGGAGGGTCAGGGCTGAGGGAATGGGCACTGACGGAGGGTCAGCGCTGAGGAAGCGGGCACTGTCAGAGGGTCAGGGCTGAGGGAGCGGGCACTGTCAGAGGGACAGCGCTGAGAAAGCGGGCTCTGTCGGAGGGTCAGTGCTGAGGGAACGGGCACTGTCGGAGGGTCAGCGCTGAGGGAGTGGGCACTGTCGGAGGATCAGGGCTGAGGGAATGGGCACTGACGGAGGGTCAGCGCTGAGGAAGCAGGCACTGTTGGAGTGTCAGCACTGACTAAGCGGGCACTGTCAGAGGGACACCGCCGAGAAAGCGGGCACTGTCGGAGGGTCAGCGCTGAGGGAGTGGGAACTGTCAGAGGGTCAGTGCTGAGGGAGCAGGCACTGTCAGAGGGTCGGCACTGAGGGAGGGGTCAGTGCTGAGGGAGTGAGCGCTGTCGGAGGGTCAGCGCTGAGGGAATCCGCACTGTCGGAGGGCCAGCGCTGAGAAAGCGGGCACTGTCAGAGGGTCAGTGCTGAGGGAGTGGGCGCTGTCAGTGGGTCAGCGCTGACGGAGCGAGCACTGTCAGAGGGTCAGTGCTGAGGGAGTGGGCGCTGTCAGAGGGTCAGCGCTGACAGAGTGGGCTCTGTCGGAGGGTCAGTGCTGAGGGAGTGGGCACTGTCGGAGGGTCAGCGCTGAGGCAGCGGGCACTGCCGGAGGGTCAGCGCAGAGAAATCGGGCACTGTCGGAGGGTCAGTGCTGAGGGAGCTGGCACTGTGGGAGGGCGAGCACTGAGGGAGTGGGCACGGTTGGAGGGTCAGCGCTGAGGGAGCGGGCACTGTTGGAGGGTCAGTGCTGAGGGAGTGGGCGCTGTCAGAGGGTCAGCGCTGATGGAGTGGGCTCTGTTGGAGGGTCAGTGCTGAGGGAGCTGGCACTGTGGGAGGGTCAGCACTGAGGGAGTGGGCACGGTCGGAGGGTCAGCGCTGAGGGAGCAGGCACTGTCAGAGGGACAGCGCCGAGAAAGCGGGCACTGTCAGAGGGTCAGCGCTGAGAAAGCCGGCACTGTTGGAGGGCCAGCGCTGAGGGAGCGGGCACTGTCGGAGGGTCAGTGCTGAGGGAGTGGGCACTGTCAGAGGGCCAGTGCTGAGAAAGCGGGCACTGTCAGAGGGTCAGCACTGAGGGAGCGACGCACTGTCGGAGGGTCGGCACTGAGGGAGCGGGCGCTGTCAAACGGTCAGTGCTGAGGGAGTGAGCGCTGTCGGAGGGTCAGCGCTGAGGGAATCGGCACTGTCGGAGGGCCAGCGCTGAGAAAGCGGGCACTGTCAGAGGGTCAGTGCTGAGGGAGCAGGCACTGTCGGAGGGCCAGCGCTGAGAAAGCGGGCACTGTCAGAGGGTCAGTGCTGAGGGAGCAGGCACTGTCGGCGGGTCGGCACTGAGGGAGCGGGCGCTGTCGGAGGGTCAGCGCTGAGGGAGTGAGCGCTGTCGGAGGGTCACGCTGAGGGAATTGGCACTGTCAGAGGGTCAGCACTGAGAAAGCGGGCACTGTCGGAGGGCCAGCGCTGAGGGAGCAGGCACTGTTGGAAGGTCAGTGCTGAGGGAGTGGACGCTGTTGGAGGGTCAGTGCTGAGGGAGCGGGCACTGTCGGAGGGTCAGCGCTGATGGAGTGGGAACTGTCGGAGGGTCAGTGCTAAGGGAGTGGGTGCTGTCAGAGGGTCAGCACTGACGGACCGGGCTCTGTTGGAGGGTCAGTGCTGAGAGAGTGGGCACTGTCGGAGGGTTAGTGCTGAGAGAGTGGGCATTGTCGGAGGGTCAGTGCTGAGGGAGTGGGCACTGTCAGAGCTGCCTTTGTTCAGTCTAAAACATTGTGGCATGCATCCTGCCTGCCCTTCAGGTGAATGTAAGAGGTTAATGATCTGTAATGAATGAAGGGTGAGTAGTACCCGCTCTCTGGATGGGTAGTAGACAGAGCAGATGTATCTCCGCAATCTGGATATGTAACATCCGAATAAAACAATGAAGAATGTAATTCCATATAAAACTCCTGCAAAGCAAATAGACAAATGAACTTAATGATGCAATGCTCTTCTGGTTTGTTTTATAACATTTATTATGCACAGTCTGCATTTAGCCTCCTGGTTCATTATATAGTCGGTCAGCACATGTACCTTTTGGAGAAACTGGATTTGATATCTTGTGAGACAGCCTGGCATCAGGAGTTGTTGGGTTATGGAAAAAAAATACTGCCTAGCAACAGCTTCTGAATTTGCTTCGAATTGCAGTTTGACACAGACCTGAGGAGACAGTTGTACTCAGAACTGCAAAAAGCATGCTAGTGAGACAGATCTTTCCTCTGTCTCTCTCTCTCTCCCTCTGTGAGTGGGAGAAGATGTTTGACTTTTGGCAGTTTGAATTCTTTAGATAAGGTCAATGTGTATTATAGAGACAGAGTCAATGTGTATGGAAAAGAGTGTATTATAGAGAAATGTTCAGTATATGTTACGGTCAGTGTGAATTTCCAGGACAAAGCAGCCGCTTGATTGGCCCCACATCCACAAGCATCCATTCCCTCCCCCACCGATGCTCAGTAGCAGCAGTGTGTACCATCTACAAGGTGCCCTGCAGAAATTCACCAAAGATCCTCGACAGCACCTTCCAAACCCATACCCACTTCCATGTAGAAGATCAATGGCAGCAGATACATGGGAACACCACCCCCTCCAAGTCATTCACTTGGAAATGTATCACCGTTCCTTCACTGTTGCTGGGTCAAAATCCTGTAATTCCCTCCCTAATAGCATCGTGGGTCAACCCTATAGCAGGAGGAGTTCAGCAGTTCAAGAAGGCAGCTCCCCACCACCTTCTCAAGGGGCAACTAGGGATGGGCGAAGAATGCTGGCCGGCGCGACACCCACATCCCACAGAAACAAATGGAAAAACATCATTATAAAGATGGAGTCATAGCGTCACACAGCACAGAAACAGACCCTTCGGTCCAACCAGTCTGTGCTGACCATAACCCCAAATTAAACTAGTCCCACCTGCCTGCTCCTGGCCCATATCCCTCCAAATCTTTCCCATTCATGTACTTATCCCAAAGTCTTTTAAATGTTGTAACTGTACCCACATCCATCACTTCCTCAGGATGCTCATTCCACAGGTGAACCACCATCTGTGTAAAAAACTTGCCCCTCATTTCCTTTTTAAAAATCTTTCTCCTCTCACCTTAAAGTGTGCTGACCCCCAGTCTTGAAATCCCCCACCCTAGGAAAAAGACACTTCCCATTAACTCTGTTTATACCCCTGGTGGATTTATAAACTTCTATAAACTTCTTGGGGTCACCTACACTCCAGTGGTAAAAAACCCAGTCTTTCTTTATTACTCAAACCTCCCATACCTGACAACATCCTGGTAAATCTCTCCAGCTCAATAATATCCTTCCTTCAAATGTCTGGGTGACCAGTGATTGAGAAATGTTCAGTGTATGGTTTAGTCAGTGTGAGCTAGATGGGCACGGTAAGAGTCTATTATATTTACGGTCAGTGGAATTTGTACAGATGCAGTTCATGTGTGCTATACAGAGAGATTTGCAGCAATCTCACCGATTAGTGAGTAGATTTTGTAGTTTGGAGGTGAGGGGATTATCGCACACCTCTTGGAGACCACGGTAATGTTCCCACTTTGTACCACATCAAACGCTGCCACCATGTTGCGGTAAATATCTGAGGCATATCCAGTGCCGTTGATGGAGATTCCCAGGATCACCGGAGCTGTGGGATATATTGGACATGGTTAGTGATGCCCAGCCTGCTCAGGGCTAGCACAACGTGTGGCTGAGGACTGAGACAACTCGGGAGCTTGTGTTTTAAGTTAGAGCCTTGGAAAAGTAACAGCACAAGAAGAGGCCATTGCATTGGTGGCTTCTGAAGGAACTAGCCACCCATTCTACTCCCACTTGTACCATTAGCAGCTTAAACCCCCTCAGGTTCCATGTTTCCACCTCAAACACCAAGCAGGGGTGGCATAGTGGTTGGCACTGCGGTCTTACTGTGTCAGGGACCCGGGTTTGATCCCACACTCGGGCGTCTGTCTGTGTGGAGTTTGCACATTCTCCCCACGTCTGCGTGGGTTTGTTCTGGGTGCTCCGGTTTCCTCCCACAGTCCAAAGGTGTCCGGGTTAGGTTGGATTGGCCGTGCTAAATTGTCCCATAGTGCCCAGGGATGTGCGGGTTAGGGTGGATTGGCTGTGCTAAATTGTCCCGTAGTGCCCAGGGATGTGCGGGTTAGGGTGGATTGGCCGTGCTAAATTGCCCCATAGTGCCCAGGGATGTGCGGGTTAGGGTGGATTGGCCGTGCTAAATTGTCCCGTAGTACCCAGGGATGTGCGGGTTAGGGTGGGTTGGCCGTGCTAAATTGTTCCATAGTGCCCAGGGATGTGCGGGTTAGGGTGGGTTGGCCGTGCTAAATTGTCCCATAGTGCCCAGGGATGTGCGGGTTAGAGTGGAATTGGCCGTGCTAAATTGTCCCGTAGTACCCAGGGATGTGCGGGTTAGGGTGGATTGGCCGTGCTAAATTGTCCCGTAGTACCCAGGGATGTGCGGGTTAGGGTGGGTTGGCCGTGTTAAATTGTTCCATAGTGCCCAGGGATGTGCGGGTTAGGGTGGGTTGGCCGTGCTAAATTGTCCCATAGTGCCCAGGGATGTGCGGGTTAGGGTGGAATTGGCCGTGCTAAATTGTCCCGTAGTACCCAGGGATGTGCGGGTTAGGGTGGATTGGCCGTGCTAAATTGTCCCATAGTGCCCAGGGATGTGCGGGTTAGGGTGGATTGGCCGAGCTAATTTGTCCCATAGTGCCCAGGGATGTGCAGGTTAGGGTGGATTGGCCATGCTAAATTGTCCCGTAGTTCCCAGGGATGTGCGGGTTACAGTGGATTAGCCGCGCTGAATTGCCCCATAGTGCTCAGGGATGTGCGGGTTCGGGTGGATTGGACGTGCTAAATTGTCCCGTAGTGCCCAGGGATGTGCTGGTTAGGGTGGGTTAGCCATGGTGAGGTGTTATGAGGATGGGTTAGATGCCCTTTGGAGGGTCGGCACAGACTCAATGGGCTGAGTGGCCTCTTTGTGCACCGTAGGGATTCTAGGAATTCCAAACTGCCTCTGGGAGTGGAAGATTTTACTGGTGCCTTGTGTAAGTCTTTATTCATCACCCTAAGGTCTGTGCCCACTTCACTGTCATTGACCTCACCACTGCAGGGGGAGGGATCTTCCTCAACTACTCTGTCCAGGACTCCTTGTCGATTTGCCGAACTTGTTTAAGTCAGCCCTCATCCTGGGCCTTTCCAATCTATCCTTGTCACTGCTATTCCCAAGACCAGTCAACCCTTGTGGTTAACCTCCTCTCCCCCTCTGGAGTGACTCTATTATCTCCAAAACATGCTGGCGTTGCACACACAGCTCCAGGTGCGGGTTACCCTGCTTTTAAATCTGCTTCAAACTTTTGACCTGAAAGACAGATCCGAGGTGAGACACTCAAAGCTAGGATCTGATTGAGGATTTTAAAGGGAATTGGCAGGGTAGACAGGGAGATGTTTCCACTTCTTGAGTCACACAGCACAGAAACAGACCCTTCAGTCCGACTCGTCCATGCTGATCTAAATTACTCTGGTCCCATTTGCCACCATTTGGTCCCCTATCCCTCCAAATGCTTCCTATCCATGTCCCCATCCCGATGCCATCTAAATGCTGTAACTGTACCAGCCTCCACCACTTCCTCTGGCAGCTCGATCCACACACGCACCACCCTCTGTGTGAAAAAGTTACCCCTCAGGTCCCTTTCCCCTCTCATCTTAAACCTGAGCCCCTCTAGTTTTGGGCTCCCCCTACCCCTGGGGGTAAAAGACCTTGTCTATCCCCCCTATCCATGCCCCTCATGGCTATGATGAGTCCACCAATATAAAGCAATAAATCCAACTGGGAATTCAGGAGAAATGATTTCCCCCCTTGACAACAGGGAAAATGGGGGACTTGTTCCCACTGGGAGTGGGAGGTGGGGGGGCAGCGGGGTTGAATGGGGATTTCATCCCACGGGGAGTGGGGGGGGAGAATGGGGGACTTGCTCCCGCGGGGAGTGGGGAGGGAGAATGGGGGATTCGCTCCCGCGGGGAGTGGGGAGGGAGAATGGGGGACTCACTCCTACGGGAAGTGGGGGTGGGGGTGAATGGGGGACTCACTCCTGCAGGGAATGGGGGGGGGGAGAATGGGGACTCGCTCCTGCAGGGAGTGAGGAGGGAGAATGGGGGATTCGTTCCTGCAGGGAGTGGGTGGGGGTGGGAGAATGGGGTCTTGTTCCCACGGGGAGAGGACAGTGCGCTGGAGCTGAGCAGCAAGCCTGAGAGAGGGATATTTGCCAGTGGAACAGGGTGGTGTGTAAAAGCTGCAAGCTGCTGACATATTAGCCGAGCTGAAGGACGGGGAGGGTGTTGGGGGCTGGAATTCTAGCCTGAGGAAGATCAGAGTCCTGACAGGCAATAGATACAGTCTGCCCAGGAAAGTAAACCAGCAGTCATCACGAAATAAGAAAGGAGGGGAGGCTGGGGACTCACATCTTGCGACAATCTCCACTTGCAGATGGTAACTGACCATATCGAGGATACAGAAGATAGTGTAATCCAGTAGGATGATGATCACGACGGATACAGACTGCCTCAGCACCGTGGTGAAGCCCACAATATATTTCTGCTTCTCCGACACCGTCATGTAGTAGGACCCTGTTGAAATAAAGAGGTGTGTGTTCCAGCCTCGGTCAGACAACTGAAGACTTGCGAGCAGAATTAAGGCCATTCAACCCATTGAGCCTGTTTGCCATTCATCAGAGTCATGCAGCACAGAAACAGCCCCTTCGGCCCAACCTGTCCATGCTGACCATGGAGTCACACAGGATACAAACAGACCCTTCAGTCCAACTTGCCCATTGTTGATCATGTTCCCAAAACAATCCGGTCCCATGTGCCAACGTTTGGCCCCCTATCCCTCTAACCCCTTCCTATCCATGTCCCCATCCCGATCCCTTTTAAAAGTTGTAACTGTACCAGCCCCCACCCACTTCCTCTGGAGCTCATTCCACATACGCACCACCCTCTGTGTGAAAAAGTTACCCCTCAGGTCCCTTTTAAATGTTTCCCCTCTCACCTTAAACAAATGGTTTGGGACATCCCTACGCCTGGGGCAAAAGACTGTGTCTATCCCCCCTACCCATGCCCTTCATGGTTTTATAAACCTCTAAAAGGTCCCCCCCTCAGCCTCCGACGCTCCGGGGAATACAGCCCCAGCCTCTCCCTGTAGCCCAAACCCTTCGACATCCCTGTAAATCTTTTCTGACCCTTTCACAACATCCTTCCTGTAGCAGGGAGACCGGGATTGAACGCAGTATTCCCAAAGCGGCCCTAACCAATGTCCTGTACAGCCCCAACATGACCCTCCCAACTCTCTCTACTCAACGCACTGACCCATAAAGGTAAGCGTACCAAACACCTTCCTCACTGCCCTGTCTACCTGCAACTCCACTTTCAGGGAGCTATGTACCTGCCCCCCCCAGGGTCTGTAATGACATCTTCTGGGGCAATGGTGACTTTCACTCATGACACAGACATTGGCCATTCAACCCATCGTGTCCACACCAGCTCTTTTCCCCAGTACCAATCTCCTGCCTTTTCTCCATCTCTCTTCAAACCAAATAACCATCCAATGCCCTTGTCCAATGCCCTCAAATGAACCTGCCTCCCCACCCACACACCCCATTTCCAGGCAGTGCGTTCCAGACCATAACTCCACTCTGGGTGAGAAAGGTTTTCCTCACATCACCTTCGCTTCCTTTGTGCATCGCTTGAAATCTATGCGCCCCCCCCCCACCCTTTGTTCTTGTCCCTTTTCATGAGCTTCTAGGCCACTCATGAATTGGAAACCCCATCCCCCCCACAAACAGCCCATCAGACATTTGGACAGGGGCGTGAGTAGGAAGACTACAGAGGGATTTGGGCCAAACGCAGGCAAATGGGGACTTGTCCATTTCAGGAAACCGGGTCAGCGTGAATGAGTTGGACCGAAGGGCCTGTTGCCGAGCTCTACGTACTTGATGACTCTACTCTTGTCCCAGCCGCCCATGCCCATGATTTTGAAAAGGTCCATTAGATCTGCCCCTCTCTCAGCCTTCCCTTCTTCCCAGGGAGAACAGTCCCAACTACTTCAACCTCTCATCACCACTGAAATTCCTCATCCCTGGAACCAGTCTTGTAAATCAGTTCTGCACCCTCTCTCTGATCTGTTCATGACTTTCCCATAATATGGCACCCCTGATACTCCAGCTGACCAGAAACTCAACTGGAGTCACCACATTAACAGAGCGGCTACAAGAGCAGGTCAGAAGCTGGGAATACTGCGACAAGTAACTTATCTCTTGACCAATCAAAGCCTGTCCACCATCAACAAGGTACAAGTCAGGAGTGTGATGGAGTACTCCCCACTTGCCTGGATGGGTGCACACCCAACAACACTCAAGAAGCTCTACACCATCCAGAACAAAGCAGCTGCTTGATTGGCACCACATCCACAAACATCCACTCCCTCCATCCCCGACGCCCAGTAGCAGCAGTGTGTACTATCTACAAGATGCCCTGCAGAAACTCACCAAAGATCCTCAGGCAGCACCTTCCAAACCCATGGCCACTTCCATCCAGAAGGACAAGGGTAGCAGATGCATGGGAACACCACCCCCTGCAAGTTCCCCTCCGTGTCGCTTACCAAACTGACTTGGAAATATATTGCCGTTCCTTCACTGTCACTGGGTCAAAATCCTGGAATTCCCTCCCTAATGGCATTGTGGGTCAACCCACAGCAGGAGAAATGCAACGGTTCAAGAAGGCAGCTCACCCCCACCTTGTCAAGGTGGGAGGGGGGGGCAACAAGGAATGCTGAGCCCAGCTAGCAACGCCCACATCCCGCAAATGAATGCAAAAAAAGTTGGGGTCTGGTAAGTGCCTTGTACAAGTTCGACGTTACCCCCTTATTCTTGCACTCTGTGCCCCTAAGCAAACTCAATACATTAATTTACAATAGATTTTCAATCTCCTTACTTGGGAAAGGATGTGCTGGCACTGGAGAGGGTGCAGAGGAGGCAATCTAGGTTAATTCCTGGAAAGTTGAGAGGGTTGACTTGTGAGGAGAGATTGAGTCAACTGAGACTGTACTCATTGGAATGTAAAAGAATGAGGTGCGATCTTATGGAAATGTATGAAATTACAAAGACCAGTAAGTCTCATGTCTGTTGTCTGCAAGGTGTTAGAAAGGATTCTGAGGGATAGGATTTATGACCATCTGGAAGAGCATGGCTTGATCAAATGCAGTCAACATGGCTTTGTGAGGGGCAGGTCATGCCTCACAAACCTTATCGAGTTCTTTGACGATGTGACTAGAAAAGTTGATGAGGGTCGAGCTGTGGATGTGGTGTATATGGGCTTCAGTAAGGCATTTGATAAGGTTCCCCATGGTAGGCTCATTCAGAAGGTCAGGAGGAATGGGATACAGGGGAACTTAGCTGTCTGGATACAGAATTGGTTGGCCAACAGAAGGCAGCGAGTGGTAGTAGAAGGAAAATATTCTGCCTGGAAGTCAGTGGTGAGTGGGGTTCCACAGGGCTCTGTCCTTGGGCCTCTACTGTTTGTAATTTTCATTAATGACTTGGATGAGGGGATTGAAGGATGGGTCAGCAAGTTTGCAGACGACACAAAGGTCGGAGGTGTCGTCGACAGTATAGAAGGCTGTTGTAGGCTGTAGTGGGACATTGACGGGATGCAGAGATGGGCTGAGAGGTGGCAGATGGAGTTCAACCTGGATAAATGCGAGGTGATGCATTTTGGAAGGTCGAATTTGAAAGCTGAGTACAGGATTAAGGATAGGATTCTTGGCAGTGTGGAGGAACAGAGGGATCTTGGTGTGCAGATACATAGATCCCCTAAAATGGCCACCCAAGTGTACAGGGTTGTTAAGAAAGCATATGGTGTTTTGGCTTTCATTAACAGGGGCATTGAGTTTAAGAGTCGTGAGATCTTGTTGCAGCTGTATAAAACTTTGGTTAGACCGCACTTGGAATACTGCGTCCAGTTCTGGGCGCCCTATTATAGGAAAGATGTGGATGCTTTGGAGAGGGTTCAGAGGAGGTTTACCAGGATGCTTCCTGGACTGGAAGGCTTATCTTATGAAGAGAGGTTGACTGAGCTCGGACTTTTTTCATTGGAGAAAAGGAGGAGGAGAGGGGACCTAATTAAGGTATACAAGATAATGAGAGGCATAGATAGAGTTGATAGCCAGAGACTATTTCCCAGGGCAGAAATGGCTAGCACGAGGGGTCATAATTTTAAGCTGGTTGGAGGAAAGTATAGAGGGGATGTCAGAGGCAGGTTCTTTACACAGAGAGTTGTGAGAGCATGGAATGCGTTGCCAGCAGCAGTTGTGGAAGCAAGGTCATTGGGGTCATTTAAGAGACTGCTGGACATGCATATGGTCACAGAAATTTGAGGGTGCATACATGAGGATCAATGGTCGGCACAACATCGTGGGCTGAAGGGCCTGTTCTGTGCTGTACTGTTCTATGTTCTATGTTCTAAAGGGAATAGATCAGAGTGAAGCAGGGAGGGTGTTCCTACTGGTGGGTGAGACAAGAATGAGGGGCCACAGCCTCAAAATAAAAGGGGGAGCAAGTTTAGGACTGAGTTGAGGAGGAACATCTTCACCCAAAGGATTGTGATTGTGTGGAATTCCCTGCCGAGTGAGGCTGAGGTTGAGTGTTTTTAAGGCAATGATGGATTTTTGAAGAATAAAGGAATTAAGGGTTACGGTGAGCAGGCAGCGAAGTGGAGCGGAGTCCCGGGAAAAGACCAGCCATGATTTTACTGAATGCTGGGGCAAGCCAGATGGCCCAATTCTGCTCCTGGTTCTGATGTCTTTTTGCCGCTGTGTGGACAGACTTCATTCATGCTGATCCTGGCGTGGTGCCCCAAGCCCTGTGATTAGCCTGAAGGTCACAGGGCACCAGGTACTGAATTCATCCGTCAATGTGAAGAGAAAATGTTCTGAAGTCGCCAGGAGAGGTTTCAGACTGCGCTAATGGGATGGAATTGTGTGAAGAGGAGCAGGTGTGTGTGTGTTATGAGTGTGTAAGTGTGTGAACAGGATGGAATTGCTGAGCAAGTGAGTGAGAGATTTCAGGGAAATGAGGTGTGCAAGGGCTTTCAGAAAGTGCCTGACACAGAACGATGCGGTTACATATCAAGGCAAGGAGAAAACTCCTGTTGTAGAAAACACACACTCACACACACACACACACACACACACCTCCTCCTGTTCACAAACCTACTCACTCATAACACACACACACACCTCCTCCTGTTCACACACCTACTCACTCATAACACAGGCACACCTCCTCCTGTTCACACACCTACTCACATAACACACACACACACCTCCTCCTGTTCACACACCTACTCACTCATAACACACACACACCTCCTCCTGTTCACACACCTACTCACTCATAACAGACACTTCCTCCTGTTCACACACCTACTCACTCATAACACACACCTCCTCCTGTTCACACACCTATTCACTCATAACACACACACACACCTCCTCCTGTTCACACACCTACTCACTCATAACACACACACACCTCCTCCTGTTCACACACCTACTCAATCAAAATGCACACACACCTCCTCCCGTTCACACACCTACTCACTCATGACACACACACACCTCCGCCTCTTCACACACCTACTCATTCATAACACACACCTCGTCCTGTTCACACACCTACTCACTCGTAACACATACACACCTCCTCCTGTTCACACACCTACTCAATCAAAATTCACACACACCTCCTCCTGTTCACACACCTACTCACTCATAACACACACCTCCTTCTGTTCACACACCTACTCACTCATAACACACACACACCTCCTCCTGTTCACACACCTACTCACTCGTAACACATACACACCTCCTCCTGTTCACACACCTACTCATTCATAACACACGCACACCTCCTCCTGTTCACACACCTACTCACTCATAACACACACCTCCACCTGTTCACACACCTACTCATTCATAGCACACACCTCCTCCTGTTCACACAACTACTCACACAAAATGGACACACACCTCCTCCAATTCACACACCTACTCACTCATAACACACACACACACCTCCTCCTGTTCACAAGCCTACTCATTCATAACACACACACACCTCCTCCTGTTCACACACCTACTCACTCCTAACACACACCTCCTCCTGTTCACACATCTGCTCATTCATAACACACACACACACACCTTCTCCTGTTCACACACCTACTCACTCATAACACACACACACACACACACACACACACACAACACACACACACACACACACACACACACCTGCTCCTGTTCACACACCTACTCACTCATAACACAGACACACACACCTCCGCCTGTTCACACACCTACTCACTCATAACACACACACACCTCCTCCTGTTCACACACCTACTCATTCATAACACACACCACCTCCTGTTCACACACCTACTCACTCATAACACACACCTCCTCCTGTTCACACACCTACTCACTCAAAATGGACACATACCTCCTCCTGTTCACACACCTACTCACTCATAACACACACCTCCACCTGTTCACACACCTACTCATTCATAGCACACACCTCCTCCTGTTCACACAACTACTCACACAAAATGGACACACACCTCCTCCTGTTCACACACCTACTCACTCATAACACACACACACACCTCCTCCTGTTCACAAGCCTACTCATTCATAACATACACACACCTCCTCCTGTTCACACACCTACTCACTCCTAACACACACCTCCTCCTGTTCACACATCTGCTCATTCATAACACACACACACACACCTTCTCCTGTTCACACACCTACTCACTCATAACACACACACACACACACACACACACACAAAACACACACACACACACACACACACACACCTGCTCCTGTTCACACACCTACTCACTCATAACACAGACACACACACCTCCGCCTGTTCACACACCTACTCACTCATAACACACACACACCTCCTCCTGTTCACACACCTACTCATTCATAACACACACCACCTCCTGTTCAGACACCTACTCACTCATAACACACACCTCCTCCTGTTCACACACCTACTCACTCAAAATGGACACATACCTCCTCCTGTTCACACACCTACTCACTCATAACACACACACACACACCTCCTCCTGTTCACATGCCTACTCATTCATAACACACACACACCTCCTCCTGTTCACACACCTACTCACTCAAAATGGACACATACCTCCTCCTGTTCACACACCTACTCACTCATAACACGCACACACACCTCCTCCTGTTCACATGCCTACTCATTCATAACACACACACACCTCCTCCTGTTCACACACCTACTCACTCATAACACACACACACCTCCTCCTGTTCACACACCTACTCACTCAAAATGGACACATACCTCCTCCTGTTCACACACCTACTCACTCATAACACATACACACACCTCCTCCTGTTCACACACCTACTCACTCATAACACACACACACCTCCTCCTGTTCTCACACCTACTCAATCATAACACACACACACACACCTCCTCCTGTTCACACACCTACTCACTCAAAATGGACACACACCTCCTCCTGTTTACACACCTATTCACTCATAACACACACACACCTCCTCCTGTTCACACACCTACTCACTCATAACACACGCACACCTCCTCCTGTTCACACACCTACTCACTCATAACACACCTCCTCCTCTTCACACACGTACTCACTCATAACACACACGTCCTCCTGTTCACACACCTACTTATAACACACGCACACCTCCTCCTGTTCACACACCTTCTCACTCATAACACACACCTCCTCCTGTTCACACACCTACTCACTCATAACACACACGCACACCTCCACCTGTTCACACACCTGCTCACTCAAAATGCACACACGTCCTCCTGTTCACACACCTACTCATTCATAACACACCTCCTCCTGTTCACACACCTACTCATTCATAACACACCTCCTCCTGTTCACACACCTACTCATTCATAACACACACCTCCTCCTGTTCACACACCTACTCACTCATAACACACACATACCTCCTCCTGGTCACACACCTACTCACTCATAACACACACACCTCCTCTTGTTCACACACCTAGTCACTCATAACACACACACACCTCCTCCTGTTCACACACCTACTCATTCATAACACACCTCCTCCTGTTCACACACCTACTCACTCATAACACACGCACACCTCCTCCTGTTCACACACCTACTCACTCATAACACACCTCCTCCTCTTCACACACGTACTCACTCATAACACACACGTCCTCCTGTTCACACACCTACTTATAACACACGCACACCTCCTCCTGTTCACACACCTTCTCACTCATAACACACACCTCCTCCTGTTCACACACCTACTCACTCATAACACACACGCACACCTCCACCTGTTCACACACCTGCTCACTCAAAATGCACACACGTCCTCCTGTTCACACACCTACTCATTCATAACACACCTCCTCCTGTTCACACACCTACTCATTCATAACACACCTCCTCCTGTTCACACACCTACTCATTCATAACACACACCTCCTCCTGTTCACACACCTACTCACTCATAACACACACATACCTCCTCCTGGTCACACACCTACTCACTCATAACACACACACCTCCTCTTGTTCACACACCTAGTCACTCATAACACACACACACCTCCTCCTGTTCACACACCTACTCATTCATAACACACCTCCTCCTGTTCACACACCTACTCATTCATAACACACATCTCCTCCTGTTCACACACCTACTCACTCATAACACACACACACCTCCTCCTGTTCACACACTTACTCACTCATAACACACACACACCTCCTCCTGTTCACACACCTACTCACTCATAACACACACGCACACATCTCCTCCTGTTCTCACACCTACTCATTCATAACACAGACACACACCTCCCCCTGTTCACACACCTACTCACTCACAACACACACACCTTCTCCTGTTCACACACCTACTCACTCATAACACACACTTCCTCCTGTTCACACACCTACTCACTCATAACACACACACACCTCCTCCTGTTCACACACCTCCTCACTCATAACACACACCTCCTCCTGTTCACATACTTACTCATAACACACACGCACACACCTCCTCCTGTTCACACACGTACTCATTCATAACACAGACACACACCTCCCCCTGTTCACACACCTACTCACTCACAACACACACACCTCCTCCTGTTCACACACCTACTCACTCATAACACACACACACCTCCTGCTGTTCACACACCTACTCACTCAAAATGCATACACTTTCTCTCACATTCACAGACACACTCTCATACATACACTCCTGCATATACGCACAAACACACACACACAGGCTATCTTTCACACACACACACACACACACACACACACGCCCTCATTCATACTCTCCTGGAAATATGCATGCACACCCCGACACACTCTCTCTATCTCTCACACACACACACACACGCGCGCGCTCACATAGACACGAAACCCTGGTCAGAGTTGAATTAAAGCTTCTCAGTGGTGTAAAATTGCAAGTTAGTGAGGCGAAGGGGGAGCGGGACAGAGAGATTAGTGTGATAGGACGAGGTTGCCTATGGTCAGTCTGTGGTCAGTGGGAATCCCCTGTATCAGTGTGCCAGTACAAACAGTGGGGACTGGGAGCAGATCTCCTGTTGAAGTGTGAGATCCGGGGGCTCTACTCACAGGGCCGGATGTATTTACATGCCTCCTGGAATCTGAGAGGGAGAATAGTACTTTTCCCAGTCTTCGCTCTCATGACGTCGATTTCCAGGAATTGGTTGGTGATGTAGCAATTGTCGTAGTCATCTCGGAACAGGTAATTTTTCCGATACACCAACGCCCTGAGGGCAGAACATCACCACATCAGTTAGATACAGAGTAAAGCTCCCCCCAGTCAAACACTCCCAGGACAGGGACAGCACAGGGTTAGATACAGAGTAAAGCTCCCTCTACACTGTCCCTCCCAATCAAACACTCCCAGGGACAGGGACAGCACAGGGTTAGATACAGAGTAAAGCTCCCTCTACATTGCCCACCACCCCCCCCCCCCCCAGTCAAACACTCCCAGGGACAGGGAAAGCACAGGGTCAGATACAGAGTAAAGCCCCCTCTACACTGTTCCCCCCATCCCAGGGACAGGGACAGCAGTCACTCCCTCGAGGATGGAGGGGAACGCCCAGGGTACTGGGAGGGAGCAGCAACCCCAGTACAGATCAGAAGGGCTGGGTGGCCTGTTCCTGTGCTGTTTTGAGGTCCAGAGGTCCATGATCTGTGTTTCCGAAGATGGATGTGATCCTCATCCTGACTCACTGAATGTACAGGTAGATCATGATGATGGTGGTGCTGTAGCCAAAGAGTCCGATGCTTTCATAGACCCCGCCAACGCGATCTCGGATCTCCTCCATAATGTCCAGGGCTACGTTTGAAAGGCTCTTCGATTGATTAACGTGGAGGTGATAGTGGTGCTGGATGGAAATGTTGAACTCAAATTCTTTTGCCACGTTGTTCAAAGCTTCAGAGATGGCTTTGGGAGAAGTGCATGAACATAATGGTGAGAGTGGTATCACACATAAGGTTCCAGAAAAGGGCCTTGCAGAATGTCGGGTCCTGTGTCGCAGGGTCAGCGCTGAGGGAGCGGGCACTGTCGCAGGGTCAGTGCTGAGGGAGCGGGTGCTGTCGGAGGGTCAGTGCTGAGGGAGCGGGTGCTGTCGGAGGGTCAGTGCTGAGGGAGCGGGCACTGTCGGAGGGTCAGTGCTGAGGGAGCGGGCACTGTCGGAGGGTCAGTGCTGAGGGAGCGAGTGCTGTCGGAGGGTCAGTGCTGAGGGAGCGGGCACTGTCGGAGGGTCAGTGCTGAGGGAGCGGCGCTGTCGGAGGGTCAGTGCTGAGGGAGCGGCGCTGTCGGAGGGTCAGTGCTGAGGGAGCGGGCGCTGTCGGAGGGTCAGCGCTGAGGGAGCAGGCACTGTCGGAGGGTCAGTGCTGAGGGAGCGGGCACTGTCGGAGGGTCAGTGCTGAGGGAGCGGCGCTGTCGGAGGGTCAGTGCTGAGGGAGCGGGCGCTGTCGGAGGGTCAGTGCTGAGGGAGCGGGCGCTGTCGGAGGGTCAGGGCGAGGGAGCGGGCGCTGTCGGAGGGTCAGTGCTGAGGGAGCGGGCACTGTCGGAGGGTCAGTGCTGAGGGAGCGGGCGCTGTCGGGGGGTCAGCGCTGAGGGAGCGGGCACTGTCGGAGGGTCAGTGCTGAGGGAGCGGGCGCTGTCGGGGGGTCAGCGCTGAGGGAGCGGGCGCTGTCGGAGGGTCAGTGCTGAGGGAGCGGGCGCTGTCGGAGGGTCAGTGCTGAGGGAGCGGCGCTGTCGGAGGGTCAGTGCTGAGGGAGCGGGCGCTGTCGGAGGGTCAGTGCTGAGGGAGCGGGCGCTGTCGGAGGGTCAGCGCTGAGGGAGCAGGCACTGTTGGAGGGTCAGTGCTGTGGGAGCGGGCACTATCAGAGGGTCAGCTCTGAGGCAGTGGGCGCTGGAATAGGGGAAGGGAGTGAAACGATGGAGGACTCACGTTCTGCCACCCGCTTGGTGAGCTGGTCCTTGATGTATGATGGGATCAGGCAGAACAACTGGATGACTGTGGAAAGGATGGAGATCTTAGACAGGAAGCAGCATTCCCTCACCCTCAACCTCACTCCCCCACCCCACACCCCTCTGATATGCATCCTCTGCCACACTCACTTGCCCTCCCTACCTCCACAGCCCCTCAACAGCACTTGGACATGTTCCCCAAAACACCTCCCTCCTGCAACAATCTTTCGCCTTGATCACTCCTCTATCAGACCAAGTGCCAACATTCTCCTTTTCCTGTGGGCTCCCTCCTGTCCAAATCTTCCTTCCAATCAATAAACAGGAAGCTGGAAAAGCACAGCAGGTTGGACAACATTCCCAGGAGCAGGAAAGTCAACGTTTCGGGTTGAGACCCTTTATCGGGACTGGGGGAGTGGGATGGGATGGGCCAGGATAGATAGAGGGAGGGAGGGATGTGAGTTGGGCTGAGATGGAGATAGGTGGATGCTGGGCAAGCAGTTTTCGGGGATTCAGTTCAGCAGAAAGGGTGGGGTGGACAGATGAATTGGAAGGTCGACAGTTCGGGGTGACGGGGGTGTTGGTTGGTTGGGGTGGCAGGGGGTGGATTTTAAAGCTGGTGAAGCCAATATTCAGGCTGTGAGCTCCCTAAGGCGAGATAATGAAGCATTTGGCCTTGCTGTGATGGTGAAGGAGACCAAGGATGGGCTTGTCGCCCGGGGGGGGGGGAGTGGGAGGGGGTAGTTAAGGTAACCGGAGGATCGGGTTGGTCGGAGTGTGCAGGGCGCAGATGCTCCCGTACGCCCATCCCCGAACCCGCTTTCGGTCTCCCCGAGAGAGACGGGAACAAGAGGGGACAGGAGGTGAGGTACATGTGAATCTGCGATGTACAGGAGATATGTACCCCTCGCCCAGCCTCACCTCCTGCACCCCCAACTCCCCATTTGTCCCAGTTAGGCCCCCTCTACCTCAGGGTGGCCAAATGCAGGCTGACCCTCCCTCTGCGCCCGCTCCCTCAGCGCCGACCCCCCGACAGTGCCCAGTCCCTCAGCGCTGACCCTCTGACAATGCCGCGCCCCGCACACACCGACCAACCCCACCCACCTTAACGACCCCCTCCCACTCCCCCGGGTGACATGACCATCCTTGGCCTCCTTCACTGTCAGAATGAGGCCAAACGTAAACTGGAGGAACGACACCTCATATCTCACCTTGGGGAGCATACAGCCCGATGCCCTCAATATTGGCTTCACCCCAGCTTCAAAATCCCTCCATCCTCACACCCACCCCGACCTGTCCAGCTTCTGACTCACCTATCCGCTCCACCCTTCTCCCTGACCAGCCTGTCTACCTGTGACACAAACTTCAATGTTAGAGAGCTCTACAGAACCTTTGGTCCGAAATTAATCCAGTCCCATTTGCCAGCATTTGGCCCCCTATCCCTCTAAACCCTTCCTATCCATGTCCCCATCCAGATGCCTTTTAAATGCTGTAACTGTACCAGCCCCCACCCACTTCCTCTGGCAGCTCCTTCCATACACGCACCACCCTCTGTGTGAAAAAGTTACCCCTCAGGCCCCGTTCCCTCTCACCTTAAACCTATGCCCCTCTAGCTTTGGACTCCTCCTACCCTGGGGGGCAAAGACCTTCTCTATTCCCGCTATCCATGCCCCTTATGGTTTTATAAACCTCTATAATCCTCCGACGCTCCAAGGAAAATAGCCTACTCAGCCCCTGAATTATGTACCCGAACCCCTGTTCTACAACAACAGCCAGAGTCCTGCTGTTAATGGGACTGATGTCTGTTATGATCACTATTGCCTACCGGATCCCCTTGACTGCACGCCTCCTCGCTCTGTGCTCCCACCCTGCCTCCCCGAGCGGGACCTCACCTGTGGCCAAGCCACAGAGGGGCTTGACGACATTGACGATGTAGCAGAGGAATCCAAAGATGCTGAGGAGCGACAGGCAGTGGTTAATAGCATCATCAAAGACTTTGATGCATTTCTTGTAGGGCTCCCCCAGCTCCTTGTTACACATGACACCAATGTGGGAGAGCCAGTGCATGATGTTCCTCAAGCTCCTCACTAATTGGTTCAAAACAAAAAGAGGGTATCATTCACTCCCGTCTACCCGCACCGAACCAATCGCGCTTTCCCCTGCCCCAATCATAGCTGCAGCGCCACTGCAGGCAAGACCATGTCATTACACTGTGACATGTTGACATAGGAATTTCCCTCAGCGAGCGAGGCAATGGGAACTCGTGTACAGATTTCGCTTAGGGTAATTTTAAATCAAGATTTGCGGCTTCACTGTTTTCTGAGGCCTCCATTTAAAAATTCACGCAAGGAATGCAGGCATTTCTACTCAGGCTACTATTAATGACCCAGACCTCATTACCCCACGGTGGGGAGGGGGGGCATTAACAGTCAACTCATTCTTGGAGTCCCTCGATTCATCGTTGAAGTAATCTCCTCCCTTTACTTGGGCTCGAGATTTGTAAGGTTTTGCAGCAGACACAGGCCATTCAGCCCAGCCGGTCCACTCCACCACTCATTGCAATCACGACTGACTGGATTTTGGATGGGGGTAGTGTAGAGTCTGTCTGCATTCAGCTCAAATGAGTAGAGGAAGCTTTGCACTGTAGCTAACCCGGTGCTGTCCCTGTCCCTGGGATGGAGGGGGACAGTGTGGAGGGAGCTTCACTCTGTATCTAACCCCGTGCTGACCCGTCCCCGGGAGCGGTTGGTGGGTGTGTGAATGTGGAGGGGTCTGGGATCTTGCTGTGCCCTACCGATGTGCCGAATCGAATTCTTCATGGAAATGAAAAATCTCCGCACGCGGTCACCAACCGACTTGGCCTTCTTTGCGATGATTTTGATCTTATCGAGAGCAGCTGGAGGAGAAGGTGAGAAGGGAAGTTACTGATAGCGTGTGGGTGGGGGGGGTGGGGTGTATTGTGGGGGGGGGGGTGGCAGATGTTGGTGGTGCAGGGTGGTACTGAAGGTGGACCCCAGCCTGCTGGGGCTCAAGTGTGGCCTCATGGGTAATTTGAATGCAGGGGTCACAGAGCAAGGGGCATCCATCCCTGTCCTCTGGGGAACTCCAGCTGGGAATTTCGGAGCACACCGCCCACCGTACACAGCCCCAGAGGCCCATTCCCACTCTACCCACCACCCACCCACCCCCAAACCCCAGCTCCTCCTCCCGGACGCCAACCAGAACAATTCCAACTCCCATCACCTCCATGAGGAGACATCGGCGGGGTAGCGGGACGAAGCTAAGTGCGGTTTTAAGCAGCCCCCTGGTTGGGACACGGAGGTTTGGGGGAGGGGGGTGTTCCCAAGATCAGAGCTGCCACCCCCACAACCCCGTACCGGCCCACCGCTACCCTACTGGCAGCTGACCTATGTCCCATCAGTGGTGGAGATGGGATTTGGGGGACGACAGAGATAGGGAGGGGGTGTAGGGGGCTGGAGGGGGTGACAGGGATAGGGAGAGGGTGTAGGGGGTGACAGAGATAGGGAGGGGCTGGAGGGGGTGACAGAGAGAGGGAGAGGGTGCAGGGGGCTGGAGGAGGTGACAGAGATAGGGAGAGGGTGTAAGGGGCTGGAGGAGGTGACTGACATAGGGAGGGGACGTAAGGGGGATGGAGAGGGTGACAGAGATAGGGAGGGGGTGTAGGGGTCTGGAGGAGGTGACAGGGATAGGGAGGGAGTGTAGGGGGCTGGAGGGGGTGACAGAGATTGGGAGAGGATGAAGGGGGCTGGGAGGAGGTGACAGAGATAGGGAGGGGTGTAGGGGGCTGGAGGGGGTGACAGAGATAGGGAGGGAGTGTAGGGGGCTGGAGGAGGTGACTGACATAGGGAGGGGACGTAAGGGGGCTGGAGGAGGTGACAGGGATAGGGAGGGAGTATGGGGTCTGGAGGAGGTGACAGAGATAGGGAGGGAGTGTAGGGGGCTGGAGGAGGTGACTGACACAGGGAGGGGAGATAGGGGGGATGTAGGGGGTGACAGAGATAGGGAGGGGGTGTAGGGAGCTGGAGGAGGTGACAGAGATAGGGAGGGGGTGTAGGAGGTTGGAGGAGGTGACAGAGATGGGGAGGGGCTGTAAGGGGATGGAGGGGGTGACGGAGATAGGGTGGATGAAGGTGGGGGAGACAGGGATAGGGAAGGGGGTGGAGGGGGCTAGAGGCGGTGGCAGAGAGAGGGAGGTGGTGAAGGGGACTGGACGGGTGACAGAGATAGGGAGGGGGTGGAGGGGGCTGGCGGGGGTGACGGAGATAGGGAGGGGGTGCATGGGGCTGGAGGAGGTGACAGAGATAGGGAGGGGGTGTAGGGGGCTGGAGGAGGTGACAGAGATAGGGAGGGGGTGTAAGGTGCTAGAGAGGGTGACAGAGATAGGGAGGGGGTGCAGGGGGTTGGAAGGGGTGACAGAGATGGGGGGGTGTAGGGGTCTGGAGGAGGTGACAGGGATAGGGAGGGGGTGTAGAGGGCTGGAGGGGGTGACAGAGATAGGGAGTGGGTGTAGGGGGTGACAGAGATAGGGAGGGGGTGACAGAGATAGGGAGGGGTGTAGGGGTCTGGGAGGGGGTGACAGAGATAGGGAGGGGGTGCAGGGGGCTGGGAGGGAGTGACAGATATAGGGAGGGGGTGCAGGGGCTTAGAGGAGGTGACAGAGATAGGGAGGGGTTGTAGGGGGATGAAGGGGGTGACAGAGATAGGGAGGGGGTGTATGGGGTTACAGAGACAGGGAGGGGGTGACAGAGATAGGGAGAGGGTGCAGGGGGTTGGAAGGGGTGACAGAGATAAGGAAGGGATGTAGGGGGCTGGAGGAGATGACAGAGCTCAGGAGGGGGTATTGAAGGTTTGAGGAGGAAACAGAGATAGGGAGGGGGTGTAAGGGCTGGGGGCGTGACAGAGATAGGGAGGGGGTATAGGGGGATGGAGGAGGTGACGGAGATAGGGTGGGAGTGTAGGGGGCTGGAGGGGGTGACAGAGATAGGGAGGGGGCTGGAGGGGGTGACAGAGATCGGGAGGGGGTGTAGGGGGCTGGAGGGGGTGACAGAGATAGGGAGGGGGTGACAGAGATGGGGAGGGGGTGACAGAGATGGGGAGGGGAGTGGGGGCGAATGTGGATCGCGCTCCTGTGGGTAATGGCGGGACTCAGAATGGACATCGAGCAGCCATTTGGCCCATCGCCCACCCCTCAGCACTGTACTAGCCCTCCTACAGGCTCGAGGGGCGCTGCCTCTTACCTACGAGTGGCTCCTTTGCCTTTTCTAGAAGCTCTTTGGTCTGGTTGAGGGCCAGCTCTGCCCCACAGGCAATGGACTCCGAGCCGCGGGTGAAGTTAGTGATGATGTTCTGAAGCGGCCCTTCGACAGTTAGCCCGAAGGCTAGCGCCAGGAGAAACGACTTACCTTGCTCTGGGTGGTGTAAAAGAAACAGAAAACGTCAACCTTCCTGGTAAACTCCAGGGACGCGCCTTGCGTTGCTGACGTCCTGGTTTCCATCCTGAGGCCTTCTCCCAGTGAGAGAGCCTCCACCCCTTTCTCTGGCCCTGCCTGGGCCCTGCACCTCATTCTTTCATCGGACAGTTTTGGTAGGGTGGGTGGGGGGGGTCGCAGGAAGAGGCTACGATTGGCCTCCACGTCCCTAAATGCACGCCCCAACCCCTGAACTGAGCCTCTTGCTCAGGGCGTTTGAATGGATCCCAGTTTTGGGGGCTTTGGCCTGGAGTCACGTGTAGGCCCAGATTAGCTTCAGGACAGCACATTTCCTTGCCCCATGAGTGAGCCTTGTGACTGTTGTTTTTCTATTTTAACCATGATCGTTGATGATCGCTGTCTCCAATGGCTACGCCACTCGATTATATTCTAAAGCCAACCACCCCCACGCCAGTGAGGGGGGGAATTTGAAACGACGTCTCCCCAGAGTATTGAGCATCTGGGGACAATTCCCAACCTGGTAATGTTTGAGCTGGCTCAGAGAGGGGCTGAGTGAGAGAGGGGAGCTGGCGGAGGGGTGGGGGGGCGCATGGAATTCCGGCTCTGATTTGCACGCGGCTCTCGGGGGTCACCGCCGTCCGAAATTATTGACCAGCTCGAACTGAGTAAATGACAGTGTTGTACAGATAAGTTTGAGCAAACATTCCCAGTGTTCGACAGGCCATTCAGCCCTCACCCCGCACCCCCTCTCTACCATGGCTATCTCCAGCTCACAGCCATAACATTTCTGAAAGGATAATGGAGGTGGGAGATACAGAGAATGTTGGGCTAGTTTTGGAAGAGCGCAGAGGATGGTTTCTCCCTCTGAAGTGCAGGGGGACTGACTCCTGTGGGTAGTTGGGGGTGTGGAGAATGGGAGACTCACTCCTGTGGGTAGTGGGGGGGGGAGAATCGGGGGGGCTCGCTCCCATGGAGAGTGGGCGGGTGGGGAGAATGGGGGATTTGCTCGCGTGGGGAGTTGGTGTGGAGAATGGGGGCTCGCTCCCACCGGGAGTTGTGGGGACAGAGAATGGGGGACTCGCTCCTGAGGGGTGTAGTTGGGGTGGAGAATGGAGGCTCGCTCCTGCAGGTAGTTGGTGGGTGGAGAATGGGAGACTCACTCCTGTGGGTAGTGGCGGGGAGAATGGGGGGGAGGGGGCTCGCTCCCATGGAGAGTGGGCGGGTGGGGAGAATGGGGGATTCGCTCGCACAGGGAGTGGGTGTGGAAAATGGGGGCTCGCTCCCACCGGGAGTTGTGGGGACAGAGAATGGGGGACTCGCTCCTGAGGGGTGTAGTTGGGGTGGAGAATGGAGGCTCGCTCCTGCAGGTAGTTGGTGGGTGGAGAATGGGGGACTCACTCCTGCGGGTAGTGGGGTCCGGAGAATGGGGGACTCACTCCTGAGGGTAGTCAGGGGGAGAATGGAGGGGGGCTTGCTCCCATGGAGAGTGGGCGGGTGGGGAGAATG
Organism: Stegostoma tigrinum; assembly: GCF_030684315.1. Classification (NCBI taxonomy): domain Eukaryota; kingdom Metazoa; phylum Chordata; class Chondrichthyes; order Orectolobiformes; family Stegostomatidae; genus Stegostoma; species Stegostoma tigrinum. Next base: position 5,959,496 of record NC_081400.1, read on the forward strand.
GGGGCTCGCTCCCACCGGGAGTTGTGGGGACAGAGAATGGGGGATTTGCTCCCACGGGGAGTAGTTGGGGGGGAGAATGGAGGACTCACTCCCACAGGGAGTAGTTGGGGGGCAGAATTGGGGTCTCACTCCCCCGGGGAGTTAGGGAAGCAGAGAATGAGGGATAATAAAATGTGAGGCTGGATGAACACAGCAGGCCAAGCAGCATCTCAGGAGCAAAAAAGCTGACGTTTCGGGCCTAGACCCTTCATCAGAGAGGGGGATGGGGAGAGGGAACTGGAATAAATAGGGAGAGAGGGGGAGGCGGACCGAAGATGGAGAGTAAAGAAGATAGGTGGAGAGAGCATAGGTGGGGAGGTAGGGAGGGGATAGGTCAGTCCAGGGAAGACGGACAGGTCAAGGAGGTGGGATGAGGTTAGTAGGTAGCTGGGGGTGCGGCTTGGGGTGGGAGGAAGGGATGGGTGAGAGGAAGAACCGGTTAGGGAGGCAGAGACAGGTTGGACTGGTTTTGGGATGCAGTGGGTGGGGGGGAAGAGCTGGGCTGGTTGTGTGGTGCAGTGGGGGGAGGGGACGAACTGGGCTGGTTTAGGGATGCAGTAGGGGAAGGGGAGATTTTGAAACTGGTGAAGTCCACATTGATACCATTGGGCTGCAGGGTTCCCAGGCAGAATATGAGCTGCTGTTCCTGCAACCTTCGGGTGGCATCATTGTGGCAGTGCAGGAGGCCCATGATGGACATGTCATCTAAAGAATGGGAGGGGGAGTGGAAATGGTTGGCGTCTGGGAGGTGCAGTTGTTTGTTGCGAACTGAGCGGAGGTGTTCTGCAAAGCGGTCTCCAAGCCTCCGCTTGGTTTCCCCAATGTAGAGGAAGCTGCACCGGGTACAGTGGATGCAGTATACCACATTGGCAGATGTGCAGGTGAACCTCTGCTTAATGTGGAATGTCATCTTGGGGCCTGGGATGGGGGTGAGGGAGGAGGTGTGGGGACAAGTGTAGCATTTGGTGTCACGGACGTAGGTGGGGAGTTCCTGGACCAAAGGGGAGAAAATGGAGTCCAGATAGGTGGAGATGAGTTCAGTTGGGCAGGAGCAGGCTGAGACGATGGGTCGACCAGGGCAGGCAGGTTTGTGGATTTTGGGAAGGAGATAGAAACGGGCCGTGTGGGGCTGGGGAACAATGAGGTTGGAGGCTGTGGGTGGGAGGTCCCCTGAGGTGATGAGGTCGTGAATGGTGCCCACCGTGACACCACCCACGCCCTCCACCTCCTCCAGGACTTCCAATTCCCTGGCCCCCAACACCTCATATTCATCATGGACGTCCAGTCCCTGTACACCTGCATTCCGCATGGAGATGGCCTCAAGGCCCTCCGCTTCTTCCTGTCCCGCAGGCCCGACCAGTCCCCCTCCACCGACGCCCTCATCCGCCGAGCCGAACTCGTCCTCACACTCAACAACTTCTCTTTTGACTCCTCCCACTTCCTACAGACTAAGGGGGTGGCCATGGGTACCCGCATGGGCCCCAGCTATGCCTGCCTCTTTGTAGGTTACGTGGAACAGTCCCTCTTCCGCACCTACACAGGCCCCAATCCCACCTCTTCCTCCGGTACATTGATGACTGTATCGGCGCCACCTCTTGCTCCCCAGAGGAGCTCGAACAGTTCATCCACTTCACCAACACCTTCCACCCCAACCTTCAGTTCACCTGGGCCATCTCCAGCACATCCCTCACCTTCCTGGACCTCTCAGTCTCCATCTCAGGCAACCAGCTTGTAACTGATGTCCATTTCAAGCCCACCGACTCCCACAGCTACCTAGAATACACCTCGTCCCACCCCCCCTCCTGCAAAAATTCCATCCCCTATTCCCAATTCCTCCGCCTCCGCCGCATCTGCTCCCACGATAAGACATTCCACTCCCGCACATCCCAGATGTCCAAGTTCTTTAAGGGCCGCAACTTTCCCCCCACAGTGATCGAGAACGCCCTTAATCGCGTCTCCTGTATTTCCCGCAACACATCCCTCACACCCCGCCCCCGCCACAACCGCCCCTAGAGGATCCCCCTCGTTCTCACACACCACCCTACCAACCTCCGGATACAACGCATCATCCTCCGACACTTCCGCCATTTACAATCCGACCCCACCACCCAAGACATTTTTCCATCCCCCCCCGCTGTCTGCTTTCCGGAGAGACCACTCTCTCCGTGACTCCCTTGTTCGCTCCACACTGCCCTCCAACCCCGCCACACCCGGCACCTTCCCCTGCAACCGCAGGAAATGCTACACTTGTCCCCACACCTTCTCCCTCACCCCTATCCCAGGCCCCAAGATGACATTCCATATTAAGCCGAGGTTCACCTGCACATCTGCCAATGTGGTATACTGCATCCACTGCACCCGGTGCGGCTTCCTCTACATTGGGGAAACCAAGCGGAGGCTTGGGGACCGCTTTGCAGAACACCTCCGCTCAGTTCGCAACAAACAACTGCACCTCCCAGTCGCCAACCATTTCCACTCCCCCTCCCATTCTCTAGATGACATGTCCATCATCGGCCTCCTGCACTGCCACAATGATGCCACCCGAAGGTTGCAGGAACAGCAACTCATATTCCGCTTGGGAACCCTGCAGCCATATGGTATCAATGTGGGCTTCACCAGTTTCAAAATCTCCCCTTCCCCCACCGCATCCCTAAACCAGCCCAGTTCGTCCCCTCCCCCCACTGCACCACACAACCAGCCCAGCTCTTCCCCCCCACCCACTGCATCCCAAAACCAGTCCAACCTGTCTCTGCCTCCCTAACCGGTTCTTCCTCTCACCCATCCCTTCCTCCCACCCCAAGCCGCACCCCCAGCTACCTACTAACCTCATCCCACCTCCTTGACCTGTCCGTCTTCCCTGGACTGACCTATCCCCTCCCTACCTCCCCACCTATACTCTCTCCACCTATCTTCTTTACTCTCCATCTTCGGTCCTCCTCCCCCTCTCTCCCTATTTATTCCAGAACCCTCACCCCATCCCCCTGTCTGATGAAGGGTCTAGGCCCGAAACGTCAGCTTTTGTGCTCCTGAGATGCTGCTTGGCCTGCTGTGTTCATCCAGCCTCACATTTTATTATCTTGGAATTCTCCAGCATCTGCAGTTCCCATTATCTCTGAGAGAATGAGGGACCTGCTCCTGTGGGCATTTGGGTGAGGGGAGAATGGGGGACTCGCTCCCGCGGGGAGTGTTGGTTGGGGGACAATGGGAAACTCACTCCCACGGGGAGTAGTTGGGGGGTAGAATTGGGGATGTGGTGGGGGTGTGGCGAGGGGCAACTTAGAAACAGGGTTAGCCTCATTGAAGGGGGGCTCTGGACAAACACATGAGAGGCCTGGGGCCATAGTCTGAAGTTGTTGGGGGGAGGGAGGCTAGCATGGAGCGGGAATGTTGATGTGGAGCGGTTCCCCAAATCCAGAGCCCCCCGCCCTCTCTCCGACCGGGTGTAAGTGGGGATAGGTGCGCAGGAAGGGGACGAACTCACTGGAGAAAATGTGGGGCACCATGAGGAGGACGTTGACACGGATTTTGGCGGAGAGGCCCATTCCCAGGCCCAGGAGGACAGCGATGGTGATGGTGGCGACCAGGCAGTACCACAGGTTGTATTCCTGGATGAAGAGGACAAACAGGCCGTAGACGCTGGTGAAGGTCAAGCCGAAGATTAGGCCGCCAGTGCTTCGCAAGCACTCCTTCACGACATTGTCCTCCTCGATGCTGGCCTGCTGCGGAGGCCGAAGCTTGGCCTGTGCTGCCAGCAACTCATCCGCCCGCTTCCAGCACTCGAGCTCAGGGCAACAGAGGCACAAGGACTCAAAGCACATCTGGGGCCGGCGTTTCCTGTAGACAGTGTAGCGGGCTTTCCTGGGGTGGCCTGTCAGGATGTAAATCCACTTCAGGACAAGGACCCTCAACCTCTCCTTCCAGGGCTCGGCCTGTCCCCGGTTCAGACTCTTCCAGGCGGCCCTCAGGATTTTATTCCGAGTCGGCATGTCACCTGGACAAGGAGAGAGAGGAGGGGGGGGAGCGGGTCACTCCAGGGGGGACACCAAAACTAACGGTCCCCTCCTGCGCCCGCCCCCCCCCCAACCCCATCCTTTGCCAATGTCGCCCATCACCGGGATACTGCACCGATATTCCTCATACTCGGCCCGCAGTGATGGGAATGCAGGAATCCGACAGCGCCCGCTCCCTCAGCACTGACCCTCTGACAGCGCCGGCTCCCTCAGCACTGACCCTCCGACAGTGCCCACTCCATCAGCGCTGACCCTCCGACAGTGCCCGCTCCCTCAGCACTGACCCTCCGACAGCGCCCGCTCCATCAGCACTGACCCTCCGACAGCGCCCGCTCCCTCAGCACTGACCCTCCGACAGCGCCCACTCCCCCGGCACTGACCCTCCGACTGCGCCCGCTCCCTCAGCACTGACCCTCCGACAGCACCCACTCCCCCGGCACTGACCCTCCGACAGTGCCCGCTCCCTCAGCACTGACCCTCCGACAGTGCCCGCTCCCTCAGCACTGACCCTCCGACAGCACCCGCTCCATCAGCACTGACCCTCCGACAGCGCCCGCTCCCTCAGCACTGACCCTCCGACAGCGCCCGCTCCCTCAGCGCCGACCCTCCGACAGCGCCCGCTCCCTCAGCACTGACCCTCCGACAGCGCCCGCTCCCTCAGCGCCGACCCTCTGACAGTGCCCGCTCCCTCAGCGCTGACCCTCCGACAGCGCCCACTCCCTCAGCCCTGACCCTCCAACAGCGCCCGCTCCTTCAGCACTGACCATCCGACAGCTCCCACTCCCTCAGCACTGACCATCCGACAGCACCCACTCCCTCGGTGCTGACCCTCCGACAGTGCAGCACACCTGAGGCAAGGCTCCTTCTACTCTTTTAAACTGAAAATAAAGCTCCCTCTGCACTGTCCTCCATCAAACACTCCCAGGACAGGGACAGCACAGGGTTAGATACAGAGTAAAGCTACCTCTACATTGTCCCCCATCAAACACTGTCAGGGGACAGGGACAGCACGGGGTTAGATACTGAGTGGAGCGTTAATCCTGTGTTCCATTGGAAATGTCCTGGAGACCCTATTCCCTTTAGTCCTGCATCCCGACCGCCCTCTCTGCCCGAAGGTCCCTCACTCTCCCCCTCTACCCCACAGTCCGGTTCCGTTCTCTGATTCTCGCCAATCCACACTCTCCAAACTCCCGGCCGAGCGACCCTCCTGCTGCCGGGGCTACGGTTTCTCCCTCGTTCTGGCCCTCCCCATCCCATCGCCCCACCCAACCCCACCTCCTTGATCGGAACCTCCTCCCTCGCAACTCAGATCCCCTCGATCCTCAATCTCGATGTTGATGTCCTCGCCGTTCTTGCGAGATGGGGTTTTAGACTGACCCCCTCCCTCATTTATTTACCTTCTGGCCTATTTTGAGAAGTGGGGGGGTGCAATTTTATTTTAGCCAATGGCCATATTTATGCCCCTCCCCTCACACCCCGTTATGACGATGTCTCCCATCGAAGTGAGCCCCAGTCCTGAGCAAATTCCCCTCTGTCCCTCCTGAAGCGTGTGTCCGTGATCCCTGCTTCCTTTAATAACTGACCCCTGGGTTCGACCACCACTCTGCCCCCGACCAATGGGTGTTCTAGAATGCCCAGGCGAAAGCCCATTGGCCATTCCCCCTCTCCAAGCGATGTATCTGCCTCGTCCTATTGGCCAATAGAAGGTGTGCAGTGTGTTATTATTCGAAGATCTCACAGTGCTGCCTGGAGACAACGAGAGCAGATTAATCAAGGGGTTCACATTGGCTAAGCCCAGGCCCAACCCCAACATCCATCCCCTTCATAAACCTTTTGGGTTGTAGAGCTGCACAGCATGGAAACAGACCCTTCGGGCCAACCCATCTGTGCTGACTCAGTTATCTTGTATTAACCATTTGCCAGTATTTGCCCCCCTAACCCCTTCCTATCCATGCCCCCATCCTGATGCCTTTTAAATGCTGTAACTGTACCAGCCCCCACCCACTTCCTCCTTCCATACACGCACCACCCTCTGTGTGAAAAAGTTACCCCTCAGGTCCCGTTCCCCTCTCACCTTAAACCAATGCCCCTCTAGTTTTGGGCTCCCCCTACCCCTGGGGTAAAAGACCTTGCCTATCCCCCCTATCCATGCCCCTCATGGTTTTATAAACCTCTATAAGGTTTCCCCACAGCCTCCGACGCTCCGGGGAAAACAGCCTCAGCCTCTCCCTGTAGCTCAAACCCTCCGACATCCCTGTAAATCTTTCCTGACCCTTTCACAACATCCTTCCTGTAGCAGGGAGACCAGGATTGAACGCAGTATTCCCAAAGCGGCCCTCACCAATGTCCTGTACAGCTACAACATGACCATCCCAGCTCCAATATCACCAGATTTTAAAGAAAGGGTAACAGAAAGGACCATTGATGGTAACATGATTAGAGTCGTAGGTTCATACAGCACAGAAACAGACGCTTCAGCCCAACCAGTCTGTGCTGACCATTGTCCCAAACTAAACTAGTCCCACCTGCCTGCTCCTGGCCCATATCCCTCCAAACCTTTCCTATTCACTTACTTATCCAAATGTCTTTTAAACGCTGTAACCTCTGGACGTTCATTCCACAGAAGAACCACCCTATGTGTAAAAAATCTGCCCCTAGTGTTTTTTTTAATCTTTCTCCTCTCACCTTAAAGATTTGTCCTTTAGACCTGAAATCCCCTTCACAAAATCATAGATGTGAGGAGCTGCATTTTGGGGAAAGGCACATCAGGGCAGGACTAATACACTTAATGGTGAGGCCCTGGGGAGTGTCACTGAACAGAGAGACCTTGGGGGGGCAGGTACAGAGCTCCCTGAAAGTGGAGTCGCAGGTAGACAGGGCGGTGAGGAAGGTGTTCGGTACACTTCCCTTTATGGGTCAGTGCGTTGAGTAGAGGGAGTTGGGAGGGTCATGTTGGGGCTGTACAGGACATTGGTTAGGGCCACTTTGGGAATACTGCGTCCAATCCTGGTCTCACTGCTACAGGAAGGATGTTGTGAAAGGGTCAGGAAAAGATTTACAGGGATGTCGGAGGGTTTGAGCTACAGGGAGAGGCTGGGGCTGTTTTTCCCGGAGTGTCGGAGGCTGAGGGGGGGACCTTATAGAGGTTTATAAAACCATGAGGGGCTTGGGCAGGCGGATAGACAAGGTCTTTTCCCCCGGGGTAGGGGGAGTCCAAAACTAGAGGGGCATAGGTTTAAGGTGAGAGGGGAAAGGGCCCTGAGGGGTAACTTTTTCACACAGAGGGTGGTGCGTGTATGGAACGAGGAGGTGGGTGGGGGCTGGTACAGTTACAGCATTTAAAAGGCATCAGGATGGGGACATGGATAGGAAGGGGTTAGAGGGATAGGGGGGCAAATGCTGGTAAATGGGGCTGGTTCAGTTAAGAAGGGAAAAGGAATCAGCGAAGATTTGTAAGGGGGACAGATATGCAACAGGAAAGAACAGGAGGGGGAGCTTTGGAGACAGTGGGACTGATTGGAGGTCTTCGAAAGAGATGGGACAGAGGCGGTAGGCTGAATGGCCTTATTTTTCATGGAAGGCTGCGCCATTCTAAGGGGTCACTGCCCAACAGTTCAAAGGAATCACCTATTTGTTCCATCACAGTGAGTTTGTCATGTCAGAATGGAGCAGATTAGATTCTAGACCCTCTGGGAGATTCCCCAGAGCGGGTAGTAATGGTCACGTTCTGAGCCCGAGGAGAGACAAACTGAAAGGACAGTGTGTGCAAGAGGGTGAGGGAAAGAGGGCTGAGGAAAATGAACAGGAAGACAGAGAACAAGACAGCACAGGGCGAAAGATGATGAGAGAGAGGAGGAAGAAGGTGTAGGAACCAGAGCGAAGGAGGGAGGGAGGCAGAGCTAAAAGAAAGCAGAGTGAGGAGACAGGTGAGGGGACACCGAGAGCAGGGGAGATGGAAGAGTATGGGCAAGAAATTGAGGACAGGGAGCCAACCAGGGACAAGTGGGATGAGGAGAATCGAGGGGAAAGCAGAGGGTATCGAGGAAAGAGGAGACGACACAGGGAGAATGAAAAGAACGAAGCAGTGGAAGAGGCTGGAGAAAAGAAAACAAACGGAAAGCAGAAAGGGAAGATCCCACATTCAAGTAAGCCATCTTCCAATGTAGTCAAAACTTTTTCAATTGTCAGCAATGAATGACAAGAGAAGGGGCTCTCTGGCTCATCAGGTCCACACCCAACGCTCCCAACAGGATCCTAACCCCATCCCTGTAATCCTGCATTTCACACGGCCAAATCACCCGAACCCACACATCCCTGGGCACTACGGGGCAATTTAGCACGGCCAAATCACCCTAACCCACACATCCCTGGGCACTACGGGACAATTTAGCACGGCCAATCCCACCCTGACCCGCACATCCCTGGGCACTACGGGGCAATTTAGCACGGCCAGTCCCACTCTAACCCGCACATTCCTGGCCACTACGGGACAATTCAGCACGGCCAATTCCACCCTACCCCGCACATCCCTGGGCACTACGGGGCAATTTAGCACGACCAATCCCACCCTAACCCACACGTCCCTCGGCACTACGGGGCAATTTATCACGGCCAATCCACCCTAACCCGCACATCCCTCGGCACTACGGGACGATTTAGCACGGCCAATCCACCCTAACCCACACATCCCTGGGCACTACGGGGCAATTTAGCACGGCCAATCCACCCTAACCCACACATTCCTGGGCACTACGGGACAATTTAGCACGTCCAATCCACCCTAACCCGCACATCGCTGGGCACGACGGGACAATTTAGCACAGCCAATCCCACTCTAACCCGCACATCCCTGGGCACTACGGGGCAATTTAGCACGGCCAATCCACCCTAACCCGCACATCCCTGGGCACTACGGGACAATTTAGCACGGCCAATCCACCCAAACCCGCACATCCCTGGGCACTACGGGACAATTTAGCACGGCCAATCCACCCAAACCCGCACATTCCTGGCCACTATGGGACAATTTAGCATGGCCAATCCCACCCTAACCCGCACATCCCTGGGCACTACGGGACAATTTAGCACGGCCAATCCTACCCGAACCTGCACATCCCTGGGCACTACGGGACAATTTAGCATGGCGAATCCACCCTAACCCACACATCCCTGGGCACTACGGGACAATTTAGCACAGCCAATCCCACCCTAACCCACACATCCCTGGGCACTACGGGGCAATTTAGCACAGCCAATCAACCCTAACCCGCACATCCCTGGGCACTAGGTGACAATTTAGCACGGCCAATCCACACTATCCCGCACATCCCTGGGCACTACGGGAGAATTTAGCACGGCCAATCCACCCTAACCCGCACATCCCTGGGCACTATGGGACAATTTAGCACGGCCAATCCACCCTAACCCGCACTTCCCTAGGCACTACGGGACAATTTAGCACGGCCAATCCACCCTAACCCACACATCCCTGGGCACAACGGGACAATTTAGCACGGCCAACCAACCCTAACCCGCACTTCCCTGGGCACTACGGGACAATTTAGCACGGCCAATCCACCCTAACCCGCACATCCCTGGGCACTACGGGACAATTTAAGACGGCCAATCCCACCCTAACCCGCACATCCCTGGGCACTACAGGACAATTTAGCACGGCCACTCCACCCTAACCCGCACATCCCTGGGCACTACGGGACAATTTTGCACAGCCAATCCCACCCTAACCCGCACATCCCTGTGCACTACGGGACAATTTAGCACGGCCAATCACACCCAAACCCGCACATCCCTGGGCACTACGGGACACTTTAGCACGGCCAATCCACCCTGACCCACACATCCCTGGGCACTACGGGACAATTTAGCACGGCCAATCCACCGTAACCCGCACATCCCTGGGCACTACGGGACAATTTAGCACGGCCAATCCCACCCTAACCCGCACATCCCTGGGCACTACGGGACAATTTAGCACAGCCAATCCCACCCTAAGGCGCACATCCCTGGGCACTACGGGACAATTTAGCACGGCCAATCCCACCCGAACCCGCACATCCCTGGGCACTATGGGACAATTTAGCACGGCCAGTCCACCCTAACCCGCACATCCCTGGGCACTACGGGGCAATTCAGCACGGCCAATCCACCCTAACCCACACATCCTTGGGCACTACGGGACAATTTAGCACGGCCAATCCACCCTAACCCGCACATCCCTGGGCACTACGGGACAATTTAGCACGGCCAATCCCACCCTAACCCGCACATCCCTGTGCACTACGGGACAATTTAGCACGGCCAATCACACCCAAACCCGCACATCCCTGGGCACTACGGGACACTTTAGCACGGCCAATCCACCCTGACCCACACATCCCTGGGCACTACGGGACAATTTAGCACGGCCAATCCACCGTAACCCGCACATCCCTGGGCACTACGGGACAATTTAGCACGGCCAATCCCACCCTAACCCGCACATCCCTGGGCACTACGGGACAATTTAGCACAGCCAATCCCACCCTAAGGCGCACATCCCTGTGCACTACGGGACAATTTAGCACGGCCAATCCCACCCGAACCCGCACATCCCTGGGCACTATGGGACAATTTAGCACGGCCAGTCCACCCTAACCCGCACATCCCTGGGCACTACGGGGCAATTCAGCACGGCCAATCCACCCTAACCCACACATCCTTGGGCACTACGGGACAATTTAGCACGGCCAATCCACCCTAACCCGCACATCCCTGGGCACTACGGGACAATTTAGCACGGCCAATCCACCCTAACCTGCACATCCCTGGGCACTACGGGACAATTTAGCACGGCCAGTCCCACTAGAACCCACACATTCCTGGCCACTACGGGACAATTTAGCACGGCCAATCCACCCAAACCCGCACATTCCTGGCCAGTATGGGACAATTTAGTATGGCCAATCCCACCCTAACCCGCACATCCCTGGGCACTGCGGGACAATTTAACACGGCCAATCCCACCCGAAACCGCACATCCCTGGGCACGACGGGACAATTTAGCACGACCAATCCCACCCTAACCCACACATCCCTGGGCACTACGGGGCAATTTAGCACGGCCAATCCACCCTAACCCGCACATCCCTGGTCACTACGGGACAATTTAGCACGGCCAATCCACCCGAACCAGCACATCTCTGGGCACTACGGGACAATTTAGCACGGCCAATCCACCCTAACCCGCACATCCCTGGGCACTACGGGACAATTTAGCACGGCCAATCCCACACTTAGCCGCACATCCCTGTGCACAACGGGACAATTTAGCACGGCCAATCCACCCTAACCCCCACATCCCTGGGCACTATGGGACAATTTAGCACGGCCAATCCACCCTATCCCGCACATCCCTGGGCACTATGGGACAATTTAGCACAGCCAATCAACCCTAACCCACACATCCCTGGGCACTACGGGACAATTTAGCACGGCCAATCTACCCTAACCCGCTCATCCCTGGGCACTACGGGACAATTTAGCACAGCCAATCCCACCCTAACCCGCACATCCCTGGGCACGAGGGGACAATTTAGCACGGCCAATCCACCCTAACCCGCACATCCCTGGGCACTACGGGAGAATTTAGCACGGCCAATCCCACCCTAACCCGCACATCCCTGGGCACTACGGGACAATTTATCATGGCCAACCCACCCGAACCCACACATCCTTGGGCACTACGGGACAATTTAGCACGGCCAATCCACCCTAACCCGCACCTCCCTGGGCACTACGGGACAATTTAGCACGGCCAATCCACCCGAACCCACACATCCCTGGGCACTACGGGACAATTTAGCACGGCCAATCCACCCTAACCCACACATCCCTGGGCACTACGGGACAATTTAGCACGGCCAATCTCACCCTAACCCGCACATCCCTGGGCACTACGGGACAATTTAGCACAGCCAATCCCACCCTAAGCCGCACATCCCTGGGCACTACGGGACAATTTAGCACGGCCAATCCCACCCGAACCCGCACATCCCTGGGCACTACGGGACAATTTAGCACGGCCAATCCACCCTAACCCACACATCCCTGGGTACTACGGGACAATTTAGCATGGCCAACCCACCCTAACCCGCACTTCCCTGGGCACTACGGGACAATTTAGCACGGCCAACCCACCCTAACACGCACATCCCTGGGCACTACAGGACAATTTAGCACAGCCACTCCACCCTAACCCGCACATCCCAGGGCACTACGGGACAATTTTGCACAGCCAATCTCACCCTAACCCGCACATCCCTGTGCTCTACGGGACAATTTAGCACGGCCAATCCACCCTAACCCACACATCCCTGGGTACTACGGGACAATTTAGCATGGCCAACCCACCCTAACCCGCACTTCCCTGGGCACTACGGGACAATTTAGCACGGCCAACCCACCCTAACACGCACATCCCTGGGCACTACAGGACAATTTAGCACAGCCACTCCACCCTAACCCGCACATCCCTGGGCACTACGGGACAATTTTGCACAGCCAATCCCACCCTAACCCGCACATCCCTGTGCACTACGGGACAATTTAGCACGGCCAATCACACCCAAACCCGCACATCCCTGGGCACTACGGGACACTTTAGCACGGCCAATCCACCCTGACCCACACATCCCTGGGCACTACGGGACAATTTAGCACGGCCAATCCACCGTAACCCGCACATCCCTGGGCACTACGGGACAATTTAGCACGGCCAATCCCACCCTAACCCGCACATCCCTGGGCACTACGGGACAATTTAGCACAGCCAATCCCACCCTAAGGCGCACATCCCTGGGCACTACGGGACAATTTAGCACGGCCAATCCCACCCGAACCCGCACATCCCTGGGCACTATGGGACAATTTAGCACGGCCAGTCCACCCTAACCCGCACATCCCTGGGCACTACGGGGCAATTCAGCACGGCCAATCCACCCTAACCCACACATCCTTGGGCACTACGGGACAATTTAGCACGGCCAATCCACCCTAACCCGCACATCCCTGGGCACTACGGGACAATTTAGCACGGCCAATCCCACCCTAACCCGCACATCCCTGTGCACTACGGGACAATTTAGCACGGCCAATCACACCCAAACCCGCACATCCCTGGGCACTACGGGACACTTTAGCACGGCCAATCCACCCTGACCCACACATCCCTGGGCACTACGGGACAATTTAGCACGGCCAATCCACCGTAACCCGCACATCCCTGGGCACTACGGGACAATTTAGCACGGCCAATCCCACCCTAACCCGCACATCCCTGGGCACTACGGGACAATTTAGCACAGCCAATCCCACCCTGAGGCGCACATCCCTGTGCACTACGGGACAATTTAGCACGGCCAATCCCACCCGAACCCGCACATCCCTGGGCACTATGGGACAATTTAGCACGGCCAGTCCACCCTAACCCGCACATCCCTGGGCACTACGGGGCAATTCAGCACGGCCAATCCACCCTAACCCACACATCCTTGGGCACTACGGGACAATTTAGCACGGCCAATCCACCCTAACCCGCGCATCCCTGGGCACTACGGGACAATTTAGCACGGCCAATCCACCCTAACCTGCACATCCCTGGGCACTACGGGACAATTTAGCACGGCCAGTCCCACTAGAACCCACACATTCCTGGCCACTACGGGACAATTTAGCACGGCCAATCCACCCAAACCCGCACATTCCTGGCCAGTATGGGACAATTTAGTATGGCCAATCCCACCCTAACCCGCACATCCCTGGGCACTGCGGGACAATTTAACACGGCCAATCCCACCCGAAACCGCACATCCCTGGGCACGACGGGACAATTTAGCACGACCAATCCCACCCTAACCCACACATCCCTGGGCACTACGGGGCAATTTAGCACGGCCAATCCACCCTAACCCGCACATCCCTGGTCACTACGGGACAATTTAGCACGGCCAATCCACCCGAACCAGCACATCTCTGGGCACTACGGGACAATTTAGCACGGCCAATCCACCCTAACCCGCACATCCCTGGGCACTACGGGACAATTTAGCACGGCCAATCCCACACTTAGCCGCACATCCCTGTGCACAACGGGACAATTTAGCACGGCCAATCCACCCTAACCCCCACATCCCTGGGCACTATGGGACAATTTAGCACGGCCAATCCACCCTATCCCGCACATCCCTGGGCACTATGGGACAATTTAGCACAGCCAATCAACCCTAACCCACACATCCCTGGGCACTACGGGACAATTTAGCACGGCCAATCTACCCTAACCCGCTCATCCCTGGGCACTACGGGACAATTTAGCACAGCCAATCTACCCTAACCCGCTCATCCCTGGGCACTACGGGACAATTTAGCACAGCCAATCCCACCCTAACCCGCACATCCCTGGGCACGAGGGGACAATTTAGCACGGCCAATCCACCCTAACCTGCACATCCCTGGGCACTACGGGACAATTTAGCACGGCCAGTCCCACTAGAACCCACACATTCCTGGCCACTACGGGACAATTTAGCACGGCCAATCCACCCAAACCCGCACATTCCTGGCCAGTATGGGACAATTTAGTATGGCCAATCCCACCCTAACCCGCACATCCCTGGGCACTGCGGGACAATTTAACACGGCCAATCCCACCCGAAACCGCACATCCCTGGGCACGACGGGACAATTTAGCACGACCAATCCCACCCTAACCCACACATCCCTGGGCACTACGGGGCAATTTAGCACGGCCAATCCACCCTAACCCGCACATCCCTGGTCACTACGGGACAATTTAGCACGGCCAATCCACCCGAACCAGCACATCTCTGGGCACTACGGGACAATTTAGCACGGCCAATCCACCCTAACCCGCACATCCCTGGGCACTACGGGACAATTTAGCACGGCCAATCCCACACTTAGCCGCACATCCCTGTGCACAACGGGACAATTTAGCACGGCCAATCCACCCTAACCCCCACATCCCTGGGCACTATGGGACAATTTAGCACGGCCAATCCACCCTATCCCGCACATCCCTGGGCACTATGGGACAATTTAGCACAGCCAATCAACCCTAACCCACACATCCCTGGGCACTACGGGACAATTTAGCACGGCCAATCTACCCTAACCCGCTCATCCCTGGGCACTACGGGACAATTTAGCACAGCCAATCCCACCCTAACCCGCACATCCCTGGGCACGAGGGGACAATTTAGCACGGCCAATCCACCCTAACCCGCACATCCCTGGGCACTACGGGAGAATTTAGCACGGCCAATCCCACCCTAACCCGCACATCCCTGGGCACTACGGGACAATTTATCATGGCCAACCCACCCGAACCCACACATCCTTGGGCACTACGGGACAATTTAGCACGGCCAATCCACCCTAACCCGCACCTCCCTGGGCACTACGGGACAATTTAGCACGGCCAATCCACCCGAACCCACACATCCCTGGGCACTACGGGACAATTTAGCACGGCCAATCCACCCTAACCCACACATCCCTGGGCACTACGGGACAATTTAGCACGGCCAATCTCACCCTAACCCGCACATCCCTGGGCACTACGGGACAATTTAGCACAGCCAATCCCACCCTAAGCCGCACATCCCTGGGCACTACGGGACAATTTAGCACGGCCAATCCCACCCGAACCCGCACATCCCTGGGCACTACGGGACAATTTAGCACGGCCAATCCACCCTAACCCACACATCCCTGGGTACTACGGGACAATTTAGCATGGCCAACCCACCCTAACCCGCACTTCCCTGGGCACTACGGGACAATTTAGCACGGCCAACCCACCCTAACACGCACATCCCTGGGCACTACAGGACAATTTAGCACAGCCACTCCACCCTAACCCGCACATCCCAGGGCACTACGGGACAATTTTGCACAGCCAATCTCACCCTAACCCGCACATCCCTGTGCTCTACGGGACAATTTAGCACGGCCAATCCACCCTAACCCACACATCCCTGGGTACTACGGGACAATTTAGCATGGCCAACCCACCATAACCCGCACTTCCCTGGGCACTACGGGACAATTTAGCACGGCCAACCCACCCTAACACGCACATCCCTGGGCACTACAGGACAATTTAGCACAGCCACTCCACCCTAACCCGCACATCCCTGGGCACTACGGGACAATTTTGCACAGCCAATCCCACCCTAACCCGCACATCCCTGTGCACTACGGGACAATTTAGCACGGCCAATCACACCCAAACCCGCACATCCCTGGGCACTACGGGACACTTTAGCACGGCCAATCCACCCTGACCCACACATCCCTGGGCACTACGGGACAATTTAGCACGGCCAATCCACCGTAACCCGCACATCCCTGGGCACTACGGGACAATTTAGCACGGCCAATCCCACCCTAACCCGCACATCCCTGGGCACTACGGGACAATTTAGCACAGCCAATCCCACCCTAAGGCGCACATCCCTGGGCACTACGGGACAATTTAGCACGGCCAATCCCACCCGAACCCGCACATCCCTGGGCACTATGGGACAATTTAGCACGGCCAGTCCACCCTAACCCGCACATCCCTGGGCACTACGGGGCAATTCAGCACGGCCAATCCACCCTAACCCACACATCCTTGGGCACTACGGGACAATTTAGCACGGCCAATCCACCCTAACCCGCACATCCCTGGGCACTACGGGACAATTTAGCACGGCCAATCCCACCCTAACCCGCACATCCCTGTGCACTACGGGACAATTTAGCACGGCCAATCACACCCAAACCCGCACATCCCTGGGCACTACGGGACACTTTAGCACGGCCAATCCACCCTGACCCACACATCCCTGGGCACTACGGGACAATTTAGCACGGCCAATCCACCGTAACCCGCACATCCCTGGGCACTACGGGACAATTTAGCACGGCCAATCCCACCCTAACCCGCACATCCCTGGGCACTACGGGACAATTTAGCACAGCCAATCCCACCCTAAGGCGCACATCCCTGTGCACTACGGGACAATTTAGCACGGCCAATCCCACCCGAACCCGCACATCCCTGGGCACTATGGGACAATTTAGCACGGCCAGTCCACCCTAACCCGCACATCCCTGGGCACTACGGGGCAATTCAGCACGGCCAATCCACCCTAACCCACACATCCTTGGGCACTACGGGACAATTTAGCACGGCCAATCCACCCTAACCCGCGCATCCCTGGGCACTACGGGACAATTTAGCACGGCCAATCCACCCTAACCTGCACATCCCTGGGCACTACGGGACAATTTAGCACGGCCAGTCCCACTAGAACCCACACATTCCTGGCCACTACGGGACAATTTAGCACGGCCAATCCACCCAAACCCGCACATTCCTGGCCAGTATGGGACAATTTAGTATGGCCAATCCCACCCTAACCCGCACATCCCTGGGCACTGCGGGACAATTTAACACGGCCAATCCCACCCGAAACCGCACATCCCTGGGCACGACGGGACAATTTAGCACGACCAATCCCACCCTAACCCACACATCCCTGGGCACTACGGGGCAATTTAGCACGGCCAATCCACCCTAACCCGCACATCCCTGGTCACTACGGGACAATTTAGCACGGCCAATCCACCCGAACCAGCACATCTCTGGGCACTACGGGACAATTTAGCACGGCCAATCCACCCTAACCCGCACATCCCTGGGCACTACGGGACAATTTAGCACGGCCAATCCCACACTTAGCCGCACATCCCTGTGCACAACGGGACAATTTAGCACGGCCAATCCACCCTAACCCCCACATCCCTGGGCACTATGGGACAATTTAGCACGGCCAATCCACCCTATCCCGCACATCCCTGGGCACTATGGGACAATTTAGCACAGCCAATCAACCCTAACCCACACATCCCTGGGCACTACGGGACAATTTAGCACGGCCAATCTACCCTAACCCGCTCATCCCTGGGCACTACGGGACAATTTAGCACAGCCAATCTACCCTAACCCGCTCATCCCTGGGCACTACGGGACAATTTAGCACAGCCAATCCCACCCTAACCCGCACATCCCTGGGCACGAGGGGACAATTTAGCACGGCCAATCCACCCTAACCCGCACATCCCTGGGCACTACGGGAGAATTTAGCACGGCCAATCCCACCCTAACCCGCACATCCCTGGGCACTACGGGACAATTTATCATGGCCAACCCACCCGAACCCACACATCCTTGGGCACTACGGGACAATTTAGCACGGCCAATCCACCCTAACCCGCACATCCCTGGGCACTACGGGACAATTTAGCACGGCCAATCCACCCGAACCCACACATCCCTGGGCACTACGGGACAATTTAGCACGGCCAATCCACCCTAACCCACACATCCCTGGGCACTACGGGACAATTTAGCACGGCCAATCTCACCCTAACCCGCACATCCCTGGGCACTACGGGACAATTTAGCACAGCCAATCCCACCCTAAGCCGCACATCCCTGGGCACTACGGGACAATTTAGCACGGCCAATCCCACCCGAACCCGCACATCCCTGGGCACTACGGGACAATTTAGCACGGCCAATCCACCCTAACCCACACATCCCTGGGTACTACGGGACAATTTAGCATGGCCAACCCACCCTAACCCGCACTTCCCTGGGCACTACGGGACAATTTAGCACGGCCAACCCACCCTAACACGCACATCCCTGGGCACTACAGGACAATTTAGCACAGCCACTCCACCCTAACCCGCACATCCCAGGGCACTACGGGACAATTTTGCACAGCCAATCTCACCCTAACCCGCACATCCCTGTGCTCTACGGGGCGATTTAGCACGGCCAATCACACCCGAACCCGCACATCCCTGGGCACTACGGGACAATTTAGCACGGTCAATCCACCCTAACCCATACATCCCTGGGCACTACGGGACAATTTAGCACGGCCAATCCCACCCTAACACGCACATCCCTGGGCACTACGGGACAATTTAGCACAGCCAATCCACCCGAACCCACACATCCCTGGGCACGACGGGACAATTTAGCACGGCCAATCCACCGTAACCCGCACATCCCTGGGCACTACGGGACAATTTAGCACGACCAATCCCACCCTAACCCGCACATCCCTGGGCACTACGGGACAATTTAGCACGGCCAATCCACCCAAACCCGCACATTCCTGCCACTATGGGACAATTTAGCACAGCCAATCCCACTCTAACCCGCACTTCCCTGGGCACTACGGGACAATTTAGCACGGCCAATCCACCCTAACCCGCACATCCCTGGGCACTACGGGACAATTTAGGACGGCCAATCCCACCCTAACCCGCACATCCCTGGGCACTACGGGACAATTTAGCACGGCCATTCCACCCTAACCCGCACATCCCTGGGCACTACGGGACAATTTTACACAGCCAATCCCACCCTAACCCGCACATCCCTGTGCACTACGGGACAATTTAGCACGGCCAATCACACCCGAACCCGCACATCCCTGGGCACTGCGGGACTATTTAGCGCGGCCAATCCACCCTAACCCACACATCCCTGGGCACTACGGGACAATTTAGCACGGTCAATCCACCCTAACCCATACATCCCTGGGCACTACGGGACAATTTAGCACGGCCAATCCCACCCTAACACGCACATCCCTGGGCACTACGGGACAATTTAGCACGGCCAATCCACCCGAACCCACACATCCCTGGGCACTACGGGACAATTTAGCACGGCCAATCCACCGTAACCCGCACATCCCGGGGCACTACAGGACAATTTAGCACGGCCAATCCACCCTAACCCACACATCCCTGGGCACTACGGGACAATTTAGCACGGCCAATCTCACCCTAACCCGCACATCCCTGGGCACTACGGGACAATTTAGCACGGCCACTCCACCCTAACCCGCACATCCCTGGGCACTACGGGACAATTTAGCACGGCCAATCCACCCTAACCCACACATCCCTGGGCACTACGGGATAATTTAGCATGGCCAATCCCACCCTAAGCCGCACATCCCTGTGCACTACGGGACAATTCAGCACGGCCAATCCACCCTAACCCGCACATCCCTGGGCACTACGGGACAATTTAGCACGGCCAATCCACCCTAACCCGCACATCCCTGGGCACTACGGGACAATTTAGCACGGCCAATCCACCCTAACCCACACATCCTTGGGCACTACGGGACAATTTAGCACGGCCAATCCACCGTAACCCGCACATCCCTGGGCACTACGGGACAATTTAGCACGGCCAAGCCACCCTAACCCACACATCCCTGGGCACTATGGGACAATTTAGCACGGCCAATCCACACTAACCCGCACATCCCTGGGCACTACGGGACAATTTAGCACGGCCAATCCCACCCTAACCCGCACATCCCTGGGTCCTACGGGACAATTTAGCACGGCCAACCCACCCTAACCCGCACATCCCTGGGCACTATGGGACAATTTATCACGGCCACTCCACCCTAACCCGCACATCCCTGGGCACTACGGGACAATTTAGCACGGCCAATCCACCCTAACCCGCACATCCCTGACACTATGGGACAATTTAGCACGGCCAATCCACCCTAACCCACACATCCCTGGGCACTACGGGACAATTTAGCACGGCCAATCCACCCTAACCCACGCATCCCTGGGCACTACGGGACAATTTAGCACGGCCAATCCACTCTAACCCGCACATCCCTGGGCACTACGGGACAATTTAGCACGGCCAATCCACCCTAATCCACACATCCCTGGGCACTACGGGGCAATTTAACACGGCCAATCCACCCTAACCCACACATCCCTGGGCACTACGGGACAATTTAGCACGGCCAATCCACCCTAACCCGCACATCCCTGGGCACTACGGGACAATTTAGCATGGCCAACTCACCCTAACCTGCACATCCCTGGGCATTACGGGACAATTTAGCACGTCCAATCCCCCCTAACCCACACATCCCTGGGCACTACGGGACAATTTACTACGGCCAATCCCACCCTAACCCACACATCCCTGGGCACTATGGGACAATTTACCACAGCCAATCCACCCTAACCCGCACATCCCTGGGCACTACGGGACAATTTAGCATGGCCAACTCACCCTAACCCGCACATCCCTGCGCACTACGGGACAATTTAGCACGGCCAATCCACCCTAACCCGCACATCCCTGGGCACTACGGGACAATTTACCACGGCCAATCCCACCCTAACCCACACATCCCTGGGTGCTACGGGACAATTTAGCACGGCCAATCCACCCTAACCCGCACATCCCTGGGCACTACGGGACAATTTAGCACGGCCAATCCACCCTAACCCGCACATCCCTGGGCACTACAGGACAATTTAGCACAGCCAATCCACCCTAACCCGCACATCCCTGGGCACTACGGAACAATTTAGCACGGCCAATCCACCCTAACCCGCACATCCCTGGGCACTACGGGACAATTTAGCATGGCCAACTCACCCTAACCCGCACATCCCTGCGCACTACGGGACAATTTAGCACGGCCAATCCACCCTAACCCGCACATCCCTGGGCACTACGGGACAATTTAGCACGGCCAATCCCACCCTAACCCGCACATCCCTGGGTACTACGGGACAATTTAGCACGGCCAATCCACCCTCACCCACACATCCCTGGACACTACGGGACAATTTAGCACGGCCAATCCACCCTAACCCGCACATCCCTGGGCACTACGGGACAATTTAGCACAGCCAATCCACTCTAACCCGCACATCCCTGGGCACTACGGGGCAATTTAACACGGCCAATCCCCCCTAACCCGCACATCCCTGGGCACTACGGGACAATTTAGCACGGCCAATCCACCCTAACCCGCACATCCCTGGGCGCTACGGGACAATTTAGCACAGCCAATCCACCCTAACCCACACATCCCTGGGCACTACGGGACAATTTAGCACGGCCAATCCACCCTAACCCGCACATCCCTGGGCACTACGGGGCAATTTAACACGGCCAATCCACCCTAACCCACACATCCCTGGGCACTACGGGACAATTTATCACGGCCAATCCATCCTAACCTGCACATCCCTGGGCACTATGGGACAATTTAGCACGGCCAATCCACCCTAACCCTCACATCCCTGGGCACTACGGGACAATTTAGCACGGCCAATCCACCCTAACCCACCTATCTTTGGACAGTGGCGGAGCACCCGGAGGAAACCGACGTTTACGCAGGGAGAATGTGCCAACTGCACACAGTTGCCTGAGGGTGGAATGGAACCTGGGTCCCAGTGCCAACCTGCCAGGCTACCTATTCCACATGGTGTGCCGTGTCAAGCGTACAGCATGGGCAGGGGCGTAGTGGGATGTTTCTCAGCATTGATTGCAGTGGCTTTGTCAGACTCGAGCAAGCTATTGATGTCGGGGAATATGCCCGGGATTCCAAGGTTGCGTTGGCTGCTTTCCTGGGGAAGCTTGAAGTGTAGACCGAGCTTGAAGTGTAGATGGAAGAAGGAGGTGGGGGTGAGGGCGGGCCTGGTTTGCTCACAACCCTCTGTAATCTCTCGCCGCCTTGGGCAGAGCAGTTGGCGTGCCAAGTCGTGAACCTGGGACGCGAAGAAAAACACCCGGCCGGAGTCCCTGGGGAACCTGCTGAATTTCCTTAGCCTCCTGGGGATGTGGAGATGCTGCACTGCTGGGTCTGCAGAGAGCCAGGGACGTTGGTCTCACACACACACACTCTCTCTCTCTTAAGGTGCCACCTGGTGGCCCCTTCCTTATACTGCAGTGGTGCCCGTAATTCCCTGATGAGACTGCCAACCATTCTCTGTTTCCCAATAGCCAGGAGGGGAGCCTGGACTGGGAATCTTAGCAGATGCCCTCCCCTGACCCCAGGGACATCTGCATTTTTGGGTGAGATGATCTTTCAAGAGGGTGGGTCGAATTTTCTGTGCAAAGAGGTGGGAGGTAAACGATGGCAGAGTGATCTGTTATTTCCAATTACACGGCACAGGAAACAGACCCTTCGGCCCAACTTTTCCGTGCTGACCCAGATATCCTAAACTGATCCATGTAGAGATAGTGGGGACTGTAGATGCTGGAGAATTGGAGATAACAATTCAGAAATCACAAGAAGGGACGCAACCCGAAACGTCAGCCTCCCTGCTCCTCTGATGCTGCTTGGCCTGCTGTGTCCATCCAGCTCTACACCTTGTTATCTCTGGTTTTCTTGCTGCACTGTTTATCAAATCGCTCTGGGAGATTAGTTTCATATCTACCTGTAGTAGATGGTGCGATTTGAAATCTATAGAGGAGAGAGGGATAAAAGCTGGAATTAAAAGCCGAATGGTGACAAAACTCAATTAAAATTACACGGCACAGGAAACAGACCCTTCGGCCCAACTTTTCCGTGCTGACCCAGATATCCTAAACTGATCCAGTCCCATTTGCCAGCATTTGGCCCCCTCTCCCTCTAACCCCTTCCTATCCATGTCCCCACCCCGATGCCTTTAAATGCTGTAACTGTACCAGCCCCCACCCACTTCCTCCTTCCATACACGCACCACCCTCTGTGTGAAAAAGTTACCCCTCAGGTCCCTTTCCCCTCTCACCTTAAACATATGCCCCTCTAGTTTTGGACTCCCCCCACCCCTGGGGGAAAAGACCTTGTCTATCCCCCCTACCCATGCCCCTTATGGTTTTATAAACCTGTATAAGGTTTCCCCACAGCCTCCGACGCTCCGGGGAAAACAGCCCCAGCCTCTCCCTGTAGCTCAAACCCTCCAACATCCCTGTAAATCTTTCCTGACCCTTTCACAACATCCTTCCTGTAGCAGGGAGACCGGGATTGAACGCAGTATTCCCAAAGTGGCCCTAACCAATGTCCTGTACAGCCCCAACATGACCCTCTCAGCTCCCTCTACTCAACGCACTGACCCATAAAGGGAAGCGTACCGAACACCTTCCTCACCGCCCTGTCTACCTGCAACTCCACTTTCAGGGAGCTCCGTACCTGCCCCTGGGATGGCCCATAAAAGCTGGCCCAGCCCTCAGCCGGTAAATAAATTCAAACAGGTCGATAACCGCACACTGAATCAGGCAGCAAAAAGTTTTCAGAGATTAACAAGGCTTTTAGTGCGAATGCACAGGTTTAGCGCAAACATCAGTTTCCACATCTCCGTATTCTGGTTCCTCCTGGGGAGAAGGGGCCCAAACTCCTGTTTATTTTTCCGACAAAACAGCCCAGTTAAGGTGATAACTGATGTAAAACCTGCGGCAGTAAGGAAGAAATTGAAATGGTTTTGGAGGGAGCATTGTCCCGATGGCAGCCCCTGTGAAGGATGACCATAAATGTAACGGTGAGAGAGGGCACATAGCCAGCAACTTCATTGCTTCAACATACTCCCAAACCTGCATTTTCCCAGGTAGCAACGATCCTCTTAGGAGCGGGCACACTCACAGGGCCAGTGCTGAGGGAGCGGGCACTGTCTGAGGGTCAGTGCTGAGGGAGCGGGCGCTGTTGGAGAGTCAGTGTTGAGGGAGTGGGCGCTGTCAGAGGGGCAGCGCTGAGGGAGTGGGCACTGTCGGAGGGTCAGTGCTGAGGGAGCTGGCACTGTCGGAGGGTCAGTGCTGAGGGAGCGGGCACTGTCGGAGGGGCAGCGCTGAGGGAGCGGGCACTGTCGGAGGGTCAGTGCTGAGGGAGCGGGCGCTGTCGGAGGGTCAGCGCTGAGGGAGCGGGCACTGTCGGAGGGTCAGCGCTGAGGGAGCGGGCGCTGTTGGAGGGTCAGTGCTGAGGGAGTGGGTGCTGTCAGAGGATCAGCGCTGATGGAACGGGCGCTGTCAGAGGGTCAGCGCTGAAGGAGTGGGTGCTGTCAGAGGATCAGCGCTGAGGGAGCGGGCACTGTCGGAGGGTCAGTGCTGAGGGAGCGGGCGCTGTCGGAGGGTCAGCGCTGAGGGAGTGGGTGCGGTCAGAGGATCAGCGCTGAGGGACCGGGCACTGTCAGAGGGTCAGTGCTGAGGGAGCAGGCACTGTCATAGGGTTAGCGCTCATGGAACAAGCACTATAGGATGGTCAGTGCTGAGGGATTGGGCACTGCCAGAGGGCCAGTGCTGAGGGAGGGGTGCTGTTGGCAACATAGCCTGGGTGGAGAGAAAGAGCCGAGTGAATTTTTCCAGTCCCGTGACCCTGCTGTTGAGCTCTCCATTTGAAACGTTGAATGATTTGCTGTCTTCTAGCACTGACGCTGCTGGACCTGCTGAGCTTCTCCTGACTTTCTCGTGGATTCCAGTGCATGCAAAATTTTCGCTCATTACCCCCTCAGTTTGATTTGTTAGTACAATTGTCACATGTCCCGAGATACAGTGGAAAGCATTGTTTTGCTAGCCAGACAAATCCTACCTGACATAAATGCTTCAGGGTGGAACAGAATACAGTGTTACAGCTGCAGAGAAAGGCCAACTCTGATACTTGAGAGGTCATGTTTATCAGCCTGATAACAGCGAGGAAGAAACTGTTCTGAAATCTGTTGGTGCGTCTTTTCCAACTTGGGTATGTTTTGCCCAACGGAAGTGTGTATAAGTGGGGTGGGAGGGGAATTTGATGGTGTAGGTCATTTTGCCGAGGAGAATGTAGATGGAACTAGCAGAAGGAAGGCAGGTTGGACTGGGCTGTGTTCGCATCTCTCTGTGGCATCTAGGGAAGGAGGAGTGGGGTACCAAGCTAGTGCTGCTATATGGGGCATCTGTCAAAATTGGCATGAATCCTTTTCTGGGCATGCAGAAGTTCCTCAGCCTCCTGATAAGTTGGCATTCTTTCTTGGCACTCCCTTTTGCATGGGTGGGCCAGGGCGTATTGTCAGTGCCACAGGGCTGGCTATAAAATGGGACCCTGTCCTCCACTGTCCCTGGGAGGGGGTTTGTTCGCGTCTGAAAGGGGGTAATATTTCCGACAGGGGTGTGAAGAGGGTACATCACAAGCTTGGCCTGGTTTGAGCATCAAATGTTTCTTCATTTCTCACGCAGCAATAAAACGCCTCTTCACCTACTGCTGCCCATCCCTCGTCGTGGACTTCCTCTGGAGTGATCCGTCACAATTCCGGATATCGAAGTTTTTCATTGGCTATGGAATGGGAGCGATATTTGGAATCGGTGCGTGGCTCTCGACCCTCCTACAATGCCCACTCCCTCAGCGCTGATCCTCCAACAGCACCCGCTCCCTCAGCGCTGACCCTCCGACAGCGCCCATTCCCTCAGCGCTGACCCACCAACAGCACCCGCTCTCTCAGCACTGACCCTCCGACAGCGCCCGCTTCCTCAGCACTGACCCTCCAACAGTGCCCGCTCCCTCAGTACTGACCCTCCGACAGCGCCCGCTCTCTCAGCACTGACCCTCCGACAGCGCCCGCTCCCTCAGCGCTGACCCACCAACAGCACCCGCTCCCTCAGCACTGACCCTCCGACAGTGCCCGCTCCCTCAGCGCTGACCCTCCGACAGCGCCCATTCCCTCAGCGCTGACCCACCAACAGCACCCGCTCTCTCAGCACTGACCCTCCGACAGCGCCCGCTTCCTCAGCACTGACCCTCCAACAGTGCCCGCTCCCTCAGTACTGACCCTCCGACAGCGCCCGCTCTCTCAGCACTGACCCTCCGACAGCGCCCGCTCCCTCAGCGCTGACCCACCAACAGCACCCGCTCCCTCAGCACTGACCCTCCGACAGTGCCCGCTCCCTCAGCGCTGACCCACCAACAGCACCCGCTCCCTCAGCACTGACCCACCAACAGCGCCCGCTCCCTCAGCACTGACCCTCCGACAGCGCCCACTCCCTCAGCGCTGACGCTCCGACAGCGCCCGCTCCCTCAGCACTGACCCTCCGACAGCGCCCGCTCTCTCAGCACTGACCCTCCGACAGCGCCCGCTCCCTCAGCGCTGACCCTCCGACAGCGCCCGCTTCCTCAGCGCTGACGCTCCGACAGCGCCCGCTTCCTCAGCACTGACCCTCCGACAGTGCCCGCTTCCTCAGCACTGACCCTCCAACAGTGCCCGCTCCCTCAGCACTGACCCTCCGACAGTGCCCGCTTCCTCAGCACTGACCCTCCAACAGTGCCCGCTCCCTCAGCACTGACCCTCCGACAGCACCCACTCCCTCAGCACTGACCCTCCGACAGCGCCCGCTCCCTCAGCACTGACCCTCCGACAGCGCCCGCTCCCTCAGCACTGACCCTCCGACAGCGCCCGCTTCCTCAGCACTGACCCTCCAACAGTGCCCGCTTCCTCAGCACTGACCCTCCGACAGTGCCCGCTTCCTCAGCACTGACCCTCTGACAGCACCCACTCCCTCAGCACTGACCCTCCGACAGTGCCCGCTCCCTCAGCACTGACCCTCCGACAGCGCCCGCTCCCTCAGCACTGACCCTCCAACAGTGCCCGCTTCCTCAGCACTGACCCTCCGACAGTGCCCGCTTCCTCAGCACTGACCCTCCAACAGTGCCCGCTTCCTCAGCACTGACCCTCCGACAGCGCCCGCTTCCTCAGCACTGACCCTCCAACAGTGCCCGCTCCCTCAGTACTGACCCTCTGACAGCACCCACTCCCTCAGCACTGACCCTCCGACAGCGCCCGCTTCCTCAGCACTGACCCTCCGACAGCGCCCGCTCCCTCAGCACTGACCCTCCGACAGCGCCCGCTTCCTCAGCACTGACCCTCCGACAGTGCCCGCTCCCCTCAGCCCTGACCCTCCGACAGCGCCTGCTCCCTGAGCCCTGACCCTCCAATGCTGCCCGCTCCGTCGGCACTGACCCTCTGACAGCACCCGTTCCCTCAGCACTGACCCTCCGCCAGTGCCCACTCCCTCAGCACTGACCCTCCAACCACGTCCACTCCCTCAGGAGTCATTGAGCTATCTGCTGAAGATTACCAATATCACACTGGAATACAAATATGTTTTGCAGTGTTTTACTTCATTATGGTGGATAAACTGGACCTTTATGAAGACCACAAGCTCTACATTCTCTACGGAATGTCATGTGAGTCCCATCGAGGCACCCTTACTCTGTATCTAACCCCGTGCTGTCCCTGTCCTGGGAGTGTTTGATGGTGGGTGGACAGTGTAGAGGGAGTTTTACTCTGTATCTAGCCCCGTGCTGTCCCTGTCCCTGGGAGTGTTTGATGGGGGGGTGGACAGTGTAGAGGGAGCTTTACTCTGTATCTAGCCCCGTGCTGCCCCTGTCCGTGGGAGTGTTTGATGGTGGGGTGGACAGTGTAGAGGGAGCTTTACTCTGTATCTAGCCCCGTGCTGTCCCTGTCCCTGGGAGTGTTTGATGGGGGGGAGCAGTGTAGAGGGAGCTTTACGCTGTATCTAACCCCGTGCTGTCCTGTGCAATAAATGATCGGTTATTGAAGTTACAAACTGTGTATTCGTTGCGTGGGGCGACCTCAGTCTATCAGGTAGGCATCAGTGCTCCAATAAAACCTGGTTTTGCTTTCTGTGCCCATGGGCCTGAAACTCAGGTGAAAGGGGGAATCTTTGCCCCTGGATTTTCACGTTGATAATGTCCTGACCACTTTAAGAGCCAAGCTCATCTTCCAGGGTTTTTCCGAAAGTGATGTAGCTAACTTGCCCCACCATCGACAAGGCACAAGGCAGGAGTGTGAGGGAATACCCAATCCCTCCCCACCCCGACTTGCTCCTGGTTGGGGGCAGTTCCGACAACATTGAGTCTCGGAGCTGGGGATGTCACGTTGAGGTTGTACAGGGACGTGGATGAGGCCTCTTCTGGAGCACGGTCTCCCGTTCTGGTCTCCCTGTTACAGGAAGGATATGACTAAACTGGTGAGGGTTCGGTAGAGATTTACCAGGAAGTTCCCGGGTGCAGAGGGTTTATGCTGCAGGGAGAGGCTGGGGCTGTTTTCCCTGGAGCGTCGGACGCTGAGGGGGGGACCTTATAGCGGCTTATAAACCCATGAGGGTCATGGGTAGGGGGGATAGACAAGGACTTTTCCCCCAGGGGTAGGGGAAGCCCAAAACTAGAGGGGCATAGGTTTAAGGTGAGAGGGGAAAGGGACCTGAGGGGTAACTTTTTCACACAGAGGGTGGTGCGTGTATGGAAGGAGGAATTGGGTGGGGGCTGGTACAGTCACAGCATTTAAAAGGCATCAGGATGGGGACACGGATAGGAAGGGCTGAGAGGGATAGGGGGCTGAATGCTGGCAAATGAGACCAGGTTAATATAATGTGTGAAAAAGTTACCCCTCAGGTCCCTTTCCCCTCTCACCTTAAACCTATGCCCCTCTAGTTTTGGACTCCCCCTACCCCGGGGGAAAAGACCCTGTCTATCCCCCCTACCCATGCCCCTCATGGGTTTATAAACCTCTATAAGGTCCCCCCCTCAGCCTCCGACGCTCCGGGGAAAACAGCCCCAGCCTCTCCCTGTAGCTCAAACCCTCCGACATCCCTGTAAATCTTTCCTGACCCTTTCACAACATCCTTCCTGTAGCAGGGAGACCGGGATTGAATGCAGTATTCCCAAAGTGGCCCTAACCAATGTCCTGTACAGCCCCAACATGACCCTCCCAACTCCCTCTACTCAACGCACTGACCCATAAAGGGAAGCGTACCGAACACCTTCCTCACTGCCCTGTCTACCTGCAACTCCACTTTCAGGGAGCTCTGTACCTGCCCCCCCCCCCCAAGGTCTCTCTGTTTGGAACCCTTTCTCAAAGCGTTAGATTGTGAGGGAGTTAATGAGATTTTCTTGCTGTCTCCCTTTGCCAGGCTTGATGGGTTTAGGGTGGAGTCTCTCGGTCCATTATCGCTGTGCCATTATGCTAATGGTGCCCCACCTGCTGGGGAGCAGAGGCCGAGGGATCCTCCTGATGTTACTAATGGCCATTGTTACAGAAGGTCAGTGCTGGGGGAGCGGGCACTGTCGGGGGGTCAGCGCTGAGGGAGCGGGCACTGTCGGGGGGTCAGTGCTGAGGGAGCGGGCACTGTCGGAGGGTCAGTGCTGAGGGAGCGGGCACTGTCGGAGGGTCAGTGCTGAGGGAGCGGGCGCTGTCGGAGGGTCAGTGCTGAGGGAGCGGGCTCTGTCAGAGGGTCAGTGCTGAGGGAGCGGGCGCTGTCGGAGGGTCAGTGCTGAGGGAGCGGGCACTGTCAGAGGGTCAGTGCTGAGGGAGCGGGCACTGTCAGAGGGTCAGTGCCGAGGGAGCGGGCACTGTCAGAGGGTCAGTGCTGAGGGAGCGGGCACTGTTGGAGGGTCAGTGCTGAGGGAGCGGGCACTGTCAGAGGGTCAGTGCCGAGGGAGCGGGCACTGTCAGAGGGTCAGTGCTGAGGGAGCGGGCGCTGTCGGAGGGTCAGCGCTGAGGGAGCGGGTGCTGTCGGAGGGTCAGTGCTGAGGGAGCGGGCGCTGTCAGAGGCTCAGTGCTGAGGGAGCGGGCACTGTCAGAGGGTCAGTGCCGAGGGAGCGGGCACTGTCAGAGGGTCAGTGCTGAGGGAGCGGGCACTGTTGGAGGGTCAGTGCAGAGGGAGCGGGCACTGTCGGAGGGTCAGTGCTGAGGGAGCGGGCTCTGTCAGAGGGTCAGTGCTGAGGGAGCGGGCGCTGTCGGAGGGTCAGTGCTGAGGGAGCGGGCACTGTCAGAGGGTCAGTGCCGAGGGAGCGGGCACTGTCAGAGGGTCAGTGCTGAGGGAGCGGGCACTGTTGGAGGGTCAGTGCTGAGGGAGCGGGCACTGTCAGAGGGTCAGTGCCGAGGGAGCGGGCACTGTCAGAGGGTCAGTGCTGAGGGAGCGGGCGCTGTCGGAGGGTCAGCGCTGAGGGAGCGGGTGCTGTCGGAGGGTCAGTGCTGAGGGAGCGGGCGCTGTCAGAGGCTCAGTGCTGAAGGAGCGGGCACTGTCAGAGGGTCAGTGCCGAGGGAGCGGGCACTGTCAGAGGGTCAGTGCTGAGGGAGCGGGCGCTGTCGGAGGGTCAGTGCTGAGGGAGCGGGCGCTGTCGGAGGGTCAGTGCTGAGGGAGCGGGCGCTGTCGGAGGGTCAGTGCTGAGGGAGCGGGCACTGTCAGAGGGTCAGTGCTGAGGGAGCGGGCACTGTCAGAGGGTCAGTGCCGAGGGAGCGGGCACTGTCAGAGGGTCAGTGCTGAGGGAGCGGGCGCTGTTGGAGGGTCAGTGCTGAGGGAGCGGGCACTGTCAGAGGGTCAGTGCCGAGGGAGCGGGCACTGTCAGAGGGTCAGTGCTGAGGGAGCGGGCGCTGTCGGAGGGTCAGCGCTGAGGGAGCGGGTGCTGTCGGAGGGTCAGTGCTGAGGGAGCGGGCGCTGTCAGAGGCTCAGTGCTGAAGGAGCGGGCACTGTCAGAGGGTCAGTGCCGAGGGAGCGGGCACTGTCAGAGGGTCAGTGCTGAGGGAGCGGGCGCTGTCGGAGGGTCAGTGCTGAGGGAGCGGGCGCTGTCGGAGGGTCAGTGCTGAGGGAGCGGGCGCTGTCGGAGGGTCAGTGCTGAGGGAGCGGGCGCTGTCAGAGGGTCAGCGCTGAGGGAGCGGGCGCTGTCGGAGGGTCAGCGCTGAGGGAGCGGGCACTGTCCGAGGGTCAGCGCTGAGGGAGCGGGCACTGTCCGAGGGTCAGCGCTGAGGGAGCGGGCACTGTCGGAGGGTCAGTGCTGAGGGAGCGGGCGCTGTCGGAGGGTCAGTGCTGAGGGAGCGGGCGCTGTCGGAGGGTCAGCGCTGAGGGAGCGGGCACTGTCCGAGGGTCAGCGCTGAGGGAGCGGGCACTGTCCGAGGGTCAGCGCTGAGGGAGCGGGCACTGTCGGAGGGTCAGCGCTGAGGGAGCGGGCACTGTCGGAGGGTCAGCGCTGAGGGAGCGGGCGCTGTCCGAGGGTCAGCGCTGAGGGAGCAGAGTCATCACTTCGCTATGTACCAGCATTCACCCCTTGCCTGACATGGTTGACCGCCTTTATCAGGAGATACCATGGGATCTTACTGCCCACACGTAGGTGAGAAATCCCTTCCACACCCCCGTCCCTTCACTGCCTGCGAGGTTTCTGGTGGTGTCCCGTGGCACTAGTGGAAGGCAGGATGTCTCCTTTCCTTCCTTGAGGGTCCTCGATTTACCAATGTCACTGCCCGTCCACAACCTCGTGGCACCTCTGACCACACAGTTAAACCCAGTGTCCGTAGAGTGACCTCTCTTCTCCTCTGTAGGGCCTGTCTTCAACATTCAGAGGAATATTGAAGTTGTCGGTGAATCTGTGGGCTGTACCATCGAGTTGCAGATCAACCACACCAAGACGCTCTGGAAACTGATGCTGAATCCTTTGAGACAGATCATTCGCAACATGAAGGTATGGGAGGAGGTGCCAGGTCGGGTCTGACCCTCCAAGCACATGCCTGCTCCCTCCTCCTCTCTCTCTTTCTCTCTCTCTCTCTCTCTCTCTCTCTCCCCCCACCCCTCCACCCCCTTCCTCTTCTCTCCCTGCCTCCCCTCACTATCCACCATTTGGACCCAGCTTCTCATCCTCCCCACCCCTGCTGAAAAATCTCTCCATCTCAGCCTTCAATACCTCTGCGGGACAGAATTCCTCAGATTGCATTCCCCTTGGAGGGAGGAGAAGTTCCTCTCCCATCTGCGCCTTCGACATGTGACCCCCCCTTCGACATGTGACCCCCCCCCCACGCCCACCTTTCCACCCCAGCCTTATTTGGAAATGATGCCCCTCTGGTCCTGGACTCTCTCCACATCTCTCCCTCCGTCCATGTCCCCCTAAGAATCTTCACTAGTCCCTGATCCTCCTAAACTCCAGGCCCCAACTTACTCAACATTTCCCTGGTAAGATCCCATCCCCGGTATCAGCAGAGTGATCCTTCTCTGAGCTGCCTCCAGTGCTCAATCTATCATTTCTTGGATACGAGGCCCCTAAAACTCTTCACACTGCTCCAGCACTGGTCTGACTCGAACCTTGTATAATTTTAGCAAAACCTCCTGACTTTTATACTCAATTCCATTCAAAATAAATGCCAGGGGATGCCATCCCCCTACACCCACCCTGAACTTAGGGATACCGGCTTTCTGTAATTCCTTAAATCCCTCTGTGTTGTAGCTTTCTGTAGGCTGTCACCATTGAACTAATATCGAGCTTCTCCATTCATCCTGCCAAAGTTCACCATCTCACCTTCCACCACAGTACATCCCATTGGCCTCACTCCTGCTCTCTTGCTCATCCCATCTATAATCCCCTTCTCACCCAGCAATTTTTCCCTAGATTTCAACCTCCCACCTTCCACAGCCTTCTTCCACACTATCTCTCTCTCTCCCACCCCGTCTCTCTCTCTCTCACTGCTTCTCCAATCCAGCCATCCCCTTTTGCCTCCGTCATTCCTCCTTCCCTGCCAATCTCCCGACTCCTGGCTCCATGAACTCTCCACATGCCCCTTCTATCTGTTCGCCATTTCCTCTCTCTCTCTCTCTCCCTCTCTCTCTTTCTTTCTCTCTGTCTCTTCTCCCTCCTGTCTATCTCTCTCTTTCCAGCTCTCTTTCTGTCTCCCCCTCCCTCTTTCAGATCTCTCTCTACTCCCTCTCTTTCCATCCACCCATCTCTCTCTACTCCAGCTCTCCCCCCTCTCTCCTCAAGCTGTCTCTCACTCCACCTTCTCCCTCCACCAGCTTTCTCTCCCCCTCTCTCTCCCCTCTAGCACTCCCCCCGCACCTCTCTCCTCCAGTTCCCCTCCTCTCTCCCCCTCTCTCCCTCTGTCTCTGTCTCTCTCCCCCTCCTCTCGCTCTCCAGCTCTCTCTCTCACTTCAGCTCTCTCTCTTTTGCGTCTCTCTCTAGCTCTCCCTCTCTTTCCCTCCCTCCCTCTCTCTCTTTCCTACTGTCTCTCCTCCTAACTCTCTTTCCATCTCACATCCATCCCCCTTTGTCTCTCATAGAACATAGAACATAGAACAGTACAGCACAGAACAGGCCCTTCAGCCCACAATGTTGTGCCGACCATTGATCCTCATGTATGCACCCTCAAATTTCTGTGACCATATGCATGTCCAGCAGTCTCTTAAATGACCCCAATGACCTTGCTTCCACAACTGCTGCTGGCAACGCATTCCATGCTCTCACAACTCTCTGTGTAAAGAACCCGCCTCTGACATCCCCTCTATACTTTCCACCAACCAGCTTAAAACTATGACCCCTCGTGCTAGCCATTTCTGCCCTGGGAAATAGTCTCTGGCTATCAACTCTATCTATGCCTCTCATTATCTTGTATACCTCAATTAGGTCCCCTCTCCTCCTCCTTTTCTCCAATGAAAAGAGACCGAGCTCAGTCAACCTCTCTTCATAAGATAAGCCCTCCAGTCCAGGCAGCATCCTGGTAAACCTCCTCTGAGCCCTCTCCAAAGCATCCACATCTTTCCTATAATAGGGCGCCCAGAACTGGACGCAGTATTCCAAGTGCGGTCTAACCAAAGTTTTATAGAGCTGCAACAAGATCTCACGACTCTTCAACTCAATCCCCCTGTTAATGAAAGCCAAAACACCATATGCTTTCTTAACAACCCTGTACACTTGGGTGGCCATTTTAAGGGATCTATGTATCTGCACACCAAGATCCCTCTGTTCCTCCACGCTGCCAAGAATCCTATCCTTAATCCTGTACTCAGCTTTCAAATTCGACCTTCCAAAATGCATCACCTCGCATTTATCCAGGTTGAACTCCATCTGCCACCTCTCAGCCCATCTCTGCATCCTGTCAATGTCCCGCTGCAGCCTACAACAGCCCTCTATACTGTCAACGACACCTCCGACCTTTGTGTCGTCTGCAAACTTGCTGACCCATCCTTCAATCCCCTCATCCAAGTCATTAATAAAAATTACAAACAGTAGAGGCCCAAGGACAGAGCCCTGTGGAACCCCACTCACCACTGACTTCCGTTTCTCTCTATCCCTATCTCTCACTCCTCCAACTCTCTTTCTCTCTCCTCCATCTATCTTCTCTCCCCTCTCTCCAGCTTTCTCTCTCTCTACCTCTCTCTCCATCTATCTCTCTGTCAGTGTTTCCCACTCTCTCTTTCTGTCGTCCCACACTCTCTCTCTTTCCCACACCCTAGCTCTCCTCCAGAGCTATCCCTCTCTCTCTTTCTCTCATCTAGCACCTCCCTCTAATTCTCTCTGTCTCTACCTCTCTCTCCCTCCTTCGCGCTCCCTCTCTCTCTCCTCCAGCTGACTCTCTCTCCCCCTCCTCCAGCTCTTTCTCCCTCCTCCAGCTCTTCCTCCCTCCTGCAGCACTCTCTCCCTCCTCCAGCTCTCTCTCTCTCTCCTGCTGCTCTTCCTCCATCCTCCAGCTCTCTCTCTCCCTCCTCCAGCTCTCTCTCTCCCTCCTGCTGCTGTCCCTCCCTCCTCCAGCTCTCTCTCTCTCCCCCTCCTCCAGCTCTCTCCTTCCCTCCTCCAGCACTCTCTCTGTCCTCCAGCTGTCTCCTTCCTTCCTCCAGCTCT